>NC_069506.1:26861994-26909494 GCF_027579735.1 Bombina bombina | reverse complement strand
ATACAGGATACCAAGAGAATAAGGCAAATTAAAATAAAATAAATAAATTGGAAAGTTGTTTTAAATGGCATGTTCTATCTGAATCATAAATGTTTCATTTTTACTTTATTGTCCTTTTAAAGCTACTCAAATTTGCTCCCAGCAGCCAACTGGTTGCTGTTTCATCTGTACAGCACTGTACCATGTATAGGCACCTCTGATTGGCTGCACAGAGTAGCTCAGTGTAAAGAGAAAATAAAACCCCAGTGTGGGACCAAGATAAGTAGAAAACGCTGTATGCAAAGCTACAGTCTCCTTTTGTTGTGTAATTGGTAGATTACAAATTAACACACATCTTCTGCAACCCTTTAGAATCAAACAAATCCTATATTACTTCTTAAATCAAACTTCTTAGATTTCCCCTAAGTATTTAGTTGTTTACAAAAAGGAGAAGAATAACTGCAGGACAAGTGTGAGTCAGGTCATTGCTTCACAGAATCAGTTCATATCCGTCCAGTGATGCAAGTAATGCGATGTAGAAACCAGACCTGGATCTGTGAAATCTTCTAAATGCAATCACACTTTCTTTTTGTCAAAATGTTGTTAGTTCTTTTATTCTTAAATTATTGAAGTAACTTTGTACCACAGTAACAGCTACAGTAATGATCTATCTATCTATCTATCTATCTATCTAATGTATCTATTTATCTATCTATTATCCATCTCTATCTATCATCTGTGTATCTATTATCTATCTATCTATTATCTGTGTATCTATTATCTATCTATCTATCTATCTATCTATCTATATATATATATATATATCTCGCTATCTAGCTATAATCTATCTATTTATCATCTATCTATTATCTACCTATCTATATCTATCTATCATCTATCTATCTATATTGTATCTATTATCTATCTATCTATTATCATATCTATCTATATATCTATTTATCTATCTATCATCCATCTATCTATATTGTATCTATCTATCTATCTATCTATCTATCTATCTAGTATCTATATATCTCTATCTATCTGTCAGTATACTTTCAGTAATTCATAAGCTATATGTATTGGGTATATATCATTGCCAGCATCCAGAGCCTTGTATTGTGAGAGGATAAGTAGTGATGTTCTGTTTGTCACCCTTGTTAGCCAACACGCTCTGTGTATATTGGTCTGTCTGCCTGAAAATGTAACAACAGATGGATTTACTGACCCAATAAAAATGTGAGCTGTGTGTGCACATAGAAGGAACCATAACTCTCTGCTACATAATTGTAAAAGCTAAACTGAGCAGCAGACTGCAACAATGTAGAGCTCTCTGCCCCAATGTTGTAAAAAAAGCTAAACTGAGCAGCAGACTGCAACAATGTAGAGCTCTCTGCCCCAATGTTGTAAAAAAAGCTAAACTGAGCAGCAGACTGCAACAATGTAAAACTCTGCTACAATGTTGTAAAAGCTAAACTGAGCAGCAGACTGCAACAATGTAAAACTCTCTGCTACAATGTTGTAAAAGCTAAACTGAGCAGCAGACTGCAACAATGTAAAACTCTCTGCTACAATGTTGTAAAAGCTAAACTGAGCAGCAGACTGCAACAATGTAGAGCTCTCTGCTACATAATTGAAAAAGCTAAACTGAGAAGCAGATTGCAACAATGTAGAGCTCTCTGCTACATAATTGAAAAAGCTAAACTGAGAAGCAGACTGCAACAATGTAGAGCTCTCTGCTACATAATTGAAAAAGCTAAACTGAGAAGCAGACTGCAACAATGTAGAGCTCTCTGCTACATAATTGGAAAAGCTAAACTGAGCAGCAGACTGCAACAATGTAAAACTCTCTGCTACAATGTTGTTAAAGGTGAACTGAGCAGCAGACAGCAACAATGTAGAGCTCTCTACCACAATGTTGTTGTTACAGGCTAACTGAGCAGTAGACTGCACCACTGGTTTTAGGTGAGTAAAGAGGTTGATAAGTAGCACAAATTATTGTTGTAGTAACAACAAATCATAGATGTACAAGGAAGCATGTTTGCACTCTATAACCCTTCATATTTAGCTTTTGTGAAAACCTTCAGTACATATTTACAGTAAGAACTATCCTTAAAGGGACAGTAAAGTCATTTTTTTTAATTCAGATAGAACAGCAATTTTTAATCACTTTCCAATTTACTTCTATTCTCAAATTTGCTTTGTTCTCTTTGTATCTTTTATTGAAAAGTAAGACTAGGTAAGCCCATATGAGCTCAGGAGTGTGCACGTGTATTTAGTACTATGTCAGCAGTGTTTTGCAACATATAACAAAGCTACAAATAATGTTTTTTTCTAAACTGTTTAGTTATGCATAATGAAATAACAGTAAAAAAAACGCTAAGACTTGGCTGATTTATTATTCTATAGCACAACAGAAATGTCTTGTAATTACAAGGTGTCCCTCAAAGTGTCTCACTTCTGATAAGATTTTTAGTTCAGTTACAAATTAGCAACAAACAAAATTCAATGCAAAACATATTAACCATATATTCAATATTAGTTTAAAAAAACTGTAAAAAATGTTTTTATGTCCCTTTAAAATCACAAAATACTCTAATAATGGCAGCTGTCAACAGCGTGTAACTAGCAGTGCTGTCAAGTACGTTTGGGACAATGCCGCAAACGTTTATAGTGCTCCCAATTGTCCCACATATTGTTAGATTATTATCACGGTTTGGAAGTTTTTTTTAGTTTTTCTATCAAAACAAATGCCCCAGTTCCATTACTGAAACCAGGGACAGCCCAGACCCCCCCTACGGCACACCCCATACCCACTAATAGTGATCCCAACCTTGCCTATATTATGTAAGTCCTGCTTACAGACTTTGTTCCTCTGGGTGTGGCTCCAACAACCTCAGTCCCGCCCACAAAGACCTCCCAGTTCCAGAAGGTGTAGTTGACAAATTGCATGCTCTGATTCGTTACAGCATGTCATTTTGTGACTGTCAACCCTGTTCTATTGTGTATTTAACCCTCACAAAGTGGCTGCACAAAGTAGATGTTGCTATTTTTAATCTGATTTGTGTGACTAGTGCTGCTGATTGGATCAGCTCGGGACCTGCAGTGCAACGTAGGCCCTGAGCAGAACTTCTACTGTGTGTTTAACCACTTTGCAGGGGGCTAAATACAAAGTAGAGCAGGGTTGATAGTCAAATAATTACATGCTCTAACAGATTACAGCATGCAATCTTTTCGATTATAGTGGCCCTTTAATTACAATATACAGTATTTCACTTTAAAGGGACAGTATACACCAAATTGTCATATAACTGTATGTATTAGACACTACTATAAAGAAGAATATGCACGGATGCTGATATAAAAATCCAGTGTAAAACCTTTTGAAAACCTACTTAGAAGCTCCCAGTTTAGCTCTGTTGATGAGGTTAGGCTGGGACACCTACTGAAAGGAGCTGGGAAATCAGGAAGAGCAGACACCCCCCCCCCCTCCCCTGAACATGAAAAGACAAATTACACAACCAGGAGCAGCAGGAGTCTGTAGACTTGGGTCTACATCTGATACTTTGGGTCTTGGTTAGGAATCTGAAAATCATCACAATGTTATTAAAAAATAAGCAACACTTTACATTGTTACAAAAACACCCCCACGTGTGCTAAATAAATGGATCCTCTACAAAACATTTATGCAAAGAAAAATCCAGTGTAAAATGTCCCTTTAACGATGAGACTATAAAACTCTTCTTTAAGCATTAAAATGGAAAGAAATAACTTGGTTTAAAAAATATTAAAACAAAGATTTGTTTATATTAATAAAAATATTTACGCCTAGATTACGAGTCTTGCGTTAGGGTTAAAAAGCAGCGTTGAGAGGTCCCAACGCTGCTTTTTAACGCCCGCTGGTATTATGAGTCCTGCAGGTACATGTGTACTGCTCACTTTTTTTCCGTGACTCGAGCATACCGCAAATCCACTTACATCAATTGCGTATCCTATCTTTTCAATGGGATTTTCCTAACGCAGGTATTACGAGTCTTGGAAAAAGTGAGCGGTACACCCTCTCCTGTCAAGACTCCTACCGCATTTAAAAGTCAGTAGTTAAGAGTTTTATGGGCTAACGCCGTAACATAAAACTCTTAACTAAAGTGATAAAAAGTACACTAACACCCATAAACTACATATTAACCCCTAAACCGAGGCCCCTCGCACATCGCAAACACTTAAATAAAAAGTTTTAACCCCTAATCTGCCGACCGGACATCGCCGCCACTGTAATAAATATATTAACCCCTAAACCGCTGCACTCCCTCATCGCAAACACTAGTTACTTTTTTAACCCCTAATCTGCCGTCCCTAACATCGCCGACACCTATCTACATTTATTAACCCCTAATCTGCCGCCCCCAACGTCGCCGCTACTATATTAAATGTATTAACCCCTAAACCTAAGTCTAATACTTACCTGTAAAATAAACCCTAAAATAGCTGCAATATAACTAATAGTTACATTGTAGCTATCTCAGGGTTATTTTTATTTTACAGGCAACTTTGTATTTATTTTAACTAGGTACAATAGTTATTAAATAGTTATTAACTATTTAATAACTACCTAGTTAAAATAAGTACAAATTTACCTGTAAAATAAACCCTAACCTAAGTTACAATTACACCTAACACTACGCTATAATTAAATAAATTACCTACACTAACTACAATTAATTACAATAAAATAAACTAAAGTACGAAAAAAACAAACACTAAATTACAGAAAATAATAAAATAATTACAAGAATGTTAAACTAATTACACCTAATCTAATCCCCCTAATAAAATAAAAGAGCCCCCCAAAATAATAAAAATCCCTACCCTATACTAAATTACAAATAGCCCTTAAAAGGGCCTTTTGCGTAGCATTGCCCCAAAGTAATCAGCTCTTTTACCTGTGAAAAAAAATACAATACCCCCCCAACATTAAAACCTAACACTAACCCCTTGAAGGTGACCCTACCTTGAGACGTCTTCACCCAACCGGTCAGAAGTGGTCCTCCAGACGGCCAGAAGTCTTCATCCGATCTGGGCAGAAGAGGACCTCTAGACGGGCAGAAGTCTTAATCAGGCGGCATCTTCTATCTTCATCCATCCGGAGCGGGTCCATCTTCAAGCCATCCGACGCGGAGCATCCTCTTCCATCCGACGACTAACACTAAATGACGGTACCTTTAAGTGACGTCATCCAAGATGGCGTCCCTTCAATTCCGATTGACTGATAGAATTCTATCAGCCAATTGGAATTAAGGTAGAAAAAATCCTATTGGCTGATGCAATCAGCCAATAGGATTGAAGTTCAATCCTATTGGCTGTTCCAATCAGCCAATAGGATTGAGCTCGCATTCTATTGGCTGATTGGAACAGCCAATAGAATGTGAGCTCAATCCTATTGGCTGATTCGATCAGCCAATAGGATTTTTTTCTACCTTAATTCCGATTGGCTGATAGAATTCTATCAGCCAATTGGAATTGAAGGGATGCCATCTTGAATGACGTCACTTAAAGGTACCGTCATTTAGTGTTAGTCGTCGGATGGAAGAGGATGCTCCGCGTTGGATGGCTTGAAGATGGATCCGCTCCGCTCCGGATGGATGAAGATAGAAGATGCCGTCTGGATGAAGACTTCTGCCCGTCTGGAGGTCCTCTTCTGTCTGGATCGGATGAAGACTTCTGGCCGTCTGGAGGACCACTTCTGCCCGGTTGGGTGAAGACGTTTCAAGGTGGGGTGATCTTCAAGGGGTTAGTGTTAGGTTTTATTAAGGGGGGATTGGGTGCGTTTTAGAGTAGGGTTGGGTGTGTGGGTGGTGGGTTTTAATGTTGGGGGGTATTGTATTTTTTTTTACAGGTAAAAGAGCTGATTACTTTGGGGCAATGCCCTGCAAAAGGCCCTTTTAAGGGCTATTTGTAATTTAGTATAGGGTAGGGATTTTTATTATTTTGGGGGGCTTTTTTATTTAATTAGGGGGATTAGATTAGGTGTAATTAATTTAAAATTCTTGTAATTATTTTCTGTAATTTAGTGTTTGTTTTTTTCGTACTTTAGTCTATTTAATTTAATTGTAATTAATTGTAGTTAGTGTAAGTAATTTATTTAATTATAGTGTGGTGTTAGGTGTAATTGTAATTTAGGTTAGGGTTTATTTTACAGGTAAATTTGTACATATTTTAACTAGGTAGTTATTAAATAGTTAACAAGTATTTAATAACTAATCTACCTAGTTAAAATAAATACAAAGTTGCCTGTAAAATAAAAATAAATCCTAAAATAGCTACAATGTAACTATTAGTTATATTGTAGCTATCTTATGGTTTATTTTATAGGTAAGTATTTAGTTTTAAATAGAAATAAATTAGTTAATAATAGTAATTTTATTTAGATGTATTTAAATTATATTTAAGTTAAGGGGGTGTTAGGGTTAGACTTAGATTTAGGGGTTAATAACTTTATTATAGTGGCGGCGACGTTGGCGGCGGCAGATTAGGGTTAATAAGTGTAGTTAGGTGGCGGCGACATTGGGGGCAGAAGAGTAGGGGTTAATAAATAAAAAGTAGGTGTCGGCGATGTTGGGGGCAGCAGATTAGGGGTTCATAGGGATAATGTAGGTGGTGGCGGTGTCCGGAGCGGCATATTAGGGGTTAATAATAAAATGCAGGTGTCAGCGATGTCGGGGGCGTAAGATTAGGGGTTAATAAGTGTAATATTAGGGGTGTTTAGACTCAGGGTTCATGCTAGGGTGTTAGGTGTAGACATAAAAAGTATTTTCCCATAGGAATCAATGGGGCTGCGTTAGAAGCTGAACACTGCTTTTTTGCAGGTGTTAGGTTTTTTTCAGCCGATTCTCCCCCATTGATTCCTATGGGGAAATCGTGCACGAGCACGTTTTACCAGCTCACCGCTACCGTAAGCAACGCTGGTATTGAGGTGAGATGTGGAGCTAAATTTTGCTCTCCACTCACTTTTTTGCGGCAAACGCCAGGTTTAAAAAAACCTGTAATACCAGCGTTGTCTTAAGTGAGCGGTGAGAAAAAAATGCTTGTTAACACCGCACACCATTACCGACAAAAACTCGTAATCTAGCCGTTAGACTTTAATTACTCCTAGATTATCTCATTCTCAAAGATACAAATATACTTTCACTGGGAATAAAATATAAATCCACATTTTCTATGACAGCGATTTCTGAGGCATTACCAATAGGCAATTTAATGCACATTTAGCAAAGATGGCAGCGAACTAATGAGCAGTCAGAGCCCCAGTGATTATGATGACCCTGAGATTTAACGTCTATGGTACATTTTATTATGACCTTCACTCCAAGCAATCTTACTGAACACTGAACTGGAAACATCTGGAATAAAATCTCTGCAGCCCTCTTGTGAAATCAAAAAAGGTCAAGGACAGATTTTTGTGTCCTTTGGATTTCTGCCTGTTAAGTCACAACGTGTCACTCAGTCAACAGATACATTTATCAAGACATTAAAAGGTAGAATGTTTGCAAGTGCCAAACCTGTATAAAGTGCTTAGTGACTGACTGGAAATGAGGTGACAGTTCCCATCAAGGAGAGTGCAGGCACATCTGCAAGTGCATGCTGGGGAGAAAGGAGACATGACAAGTATAGGTTTGCACTACAAACAATATAATACACTGCCACATGATTTAATGCAAAACAATACTACAGTATACAATAAAGTGAAATGCATGGTTGGTTATTTATTGCGCGCCCGCAAATGGGCAAATCTGCCCGTTTGCAGGCACATGATAAATTAGCACTCCACTTGTAACCTAGCCCATAGTAGGCAAATATTAATTTCAGCCAAATAGCTTTTGCCTAGGCAGATTGTTTTAGCTTTAAAAACCATTTGAGTAGGCAAAAACCTTTTGCCTAACTAGTATTCATGTTTTTTTCCCGTTTTTTTTTTCTCTCCAGCTTTCAAAGCCATTTGCCTAGGAAATATGAGCCTAGGCGACCTGGGAAAGTGGCCCTGCTCACTAATAGTTAGCTGCCTAGGTATCCTCAAGTAATGTTTCCCCTGCTCACCAATATGCAGCAAGACACCCAGGGAAAATGGCCCCTGCTTGCCAATAGGTCCCCAGGTACTCCTGCTTGCTAATAGGCGGTGACAGTGGCCCGTGCTCACCAACAGACACCTGGGTACCCCAGTAAAGTGGCCCCTGCTTACCAATAGGCACATAGGTACCTGTTGCTCAACAATAGGTTCCTTGTACCATAGGAACATGGCCCCTGTTTTCTAATAGGTGCAGAGGCACTCCAGGAAAGTAGCCCCTGCTCACCAATAGGCATAGAGGCAGCCCGTCAAAGTGGCCCCTTCTTGCCAATAGGCACCTAGGCATAAGTGGCCCTGCTAGCCAATAGTAGCCCTGGCACCCTGGAAAAGTGGCCTCTGCTCATCGAAGCACACCCAAGCACCCTAGGAATGTATTTGCTGCCAATAGTGGGAAAATGGCCCCTGCATGTCAATAGATGCCCAGGAACCCTCAAGGAAAGCGGCCCCTCCTTACTATTTTATGAATAGGCACCCTGGGAAAGTGTCCCCTGCAAGTCAATAGGTGCCCAGGAAACCTGAGAAAGTAGCCCCTCCTTGCCACTTTCCCAGGGTACTTGGCCATGTTTTGGTGAGCAAGGTCCACATTATTGGGAAGCCTTTGGGCCTACTGTCAAGCAGGGGCCAATTTTCAGGGTGCTTTAGTGCATTTTGGTGAGCAGGGGCCACTTTCTGTGAGGGTACCTAGGGGGCTATTGGGTAACAGGTGCCACCTTCCCAGGTTGCCTGGGAGCCTATTAATTAGCATGGGCCACTCTCCTGGGGTGCCTGGGCACATATTGGAGAGCAAGGGCCACTTTCCCAGGGTGCCTGTGCATATATTGTTGATCAGGGGACATTGTCCTTGTGAGTATCTAGGCAGCTATTGGCAGGGCCACTTTCCTAGGTTGCCTAGGTGCTTATTGATAAGCAGGGGCCACTTTCCCAGGGTGTCTTGGCACCTATTGCCTGGGTACTTATTAGTGAGCAGAGAACACTTTCCCAGTCTATCTAAGTGCGCATTTCCTGGGGTGTCTGGACAGCTACAGGTGAGCAGGGCCACTGTCATCACCTATTAGTGAGCAAAGGTCACTTTTCCTGAATACCTGGATGTCTATTAGCAAGCAGGTGCCACTTTCCGGGAATGTCTGGACACGTATTGGAAAACAGGGGCTACTTACCTTGATGGTTCATAGGTGGCTATTGGAGAGCAGTGGCCACTTTCCTGGGGTGTTTGGGCACCTATTAGCCAGCAGGGGCCATTTCACTGTGGTGATTGGAAGCTTATTGATTAGCAGGGGCTGCTTTCTTGGGGTGCCTGGGCACCTATTGGCAAACAGGGGCCACTTTCCCAGAGTGCTTTGGCATTACCTATCAGGGGCACTCTCCTTGAGGGTTCCTCTGTGGCTATTAGTGAGCAAGTGCCACTTCCTGGGTTGCATTGACACCTATTGATGAGCTGGGGACACTTTCCCGGGGTATCTGGGTGCATACTAGTGAGCAGGGGCAATTTCCTGGGGTACCTGGGTGTCTATTGGCAAACATGGGCAATTGTCACCATGTATTAGTGTTTAGGGGCCACTTTCCAGCAGTGTTAATTTTGACAGCAAATTTCAATTTAGTCTTAGATTTAGTCTTTTGACTAAAATGCCATTTTAGTTTTAGTCGTATTTTAGTCATCTGAATTGTTTTAGTTTTAGTCGACTGAATCTCCAGTAGATTTTAGTCGACTAAAATCTAAGGGTTTTAGTTAAAGTGTAATGCATTATTTAAGCATTTCTCTATAATTTGCAAACTGATTATATACTCCAGGAGTAAACATAACACCTGTTAATATTTATGGTATTACGGTTTAAACATGCAATACAGACACAGATTTAGCCGTTGTGATATATAACATCTTTATTAAACGTCAAATTAAATAAAACCAAGTTTCATAAACAAACAGAAGTGCAACTAAATATAAAAAAACAAAACTGTAAACTGTATTGCACAAATTACCCAATATAAACACTTTAACAGTTCTCTGTTAATAATTGAAACAAGTATCCAGTAACTCAACACAACAAAAAGTTTGTGCAGCTAACACAGGCACAGCATAACTTAAACCCATACTTGTGGGTTATGCTTATTTCTATACGAAGAATCGATTGTTCACAAATTCTAAAAAATGTTGGCAATGATATTAGCACTGCTCTAGAACTTCCAAACTCATTATATACTCATGGAGTAAAGGTTTATTAACCTGTTTTTATTTATGGTATTAAAGTTTGAACACGCAATACAGATTTAACTGTTGTGGTATATAACACGTCTTTATTTATCTTAAAATTTAATAAAAATAAGTTTAGTAAATTTGACAAAAGAGCAGTAATTAGATATAGATTGATTATAACACCTAGCATAAAATGTTTTTGTCAGCAAATTTTGATTTAGTTTTAGTCGTATTTTAGTCATCAGAATGTAGTTTTATACTCATTTTAGTCTAGTTTTAGTCGAAGAAATTAACACTGCTTTCCAGGAGTACCTGGGCATCTATAGGTGAGCAGGGGCCATGTTGTTGGGGTGCCTGGGTGTGTATTGGTGTGATAGATAGTTTGTTTTTAAGGTTAAGGGATCAACATGATTAAGGTCAGGTGCTGACCGAAACGTTGTTTGTTTTTTGGTATGTCTCTAATTAAAAGCTATTAAATTTCTACATTTTGGTGCTGCTACCTATACTATATGGGGTTAGTGCATGGACCCTAACAGCGTGCACCAGAGACTTGATGGTGAGCGCTGGGCCTACCTTTGATTTCTACATTGTTTTTAAGGTTGACCATGAAGTGATGTGAAGTTTTTATGAGAGGATAATATCTAAATTATTTTGGAGGAGGAAGAAAAAATCTTGTTTGTCCCTAAAATGGGACTTTTTTGGAAAGATAAGACTCTTAAGCGCTTTAGATTAATTACCCAATAAGGAAAGATTTCTGGTGACACAGTATGATATAGATAAATAAGAAACATTTATTTCGTTAAAAAGTATTACGTTAAAAAGTGTTGAATGTTACAGTGCTAATAACAAAATCTTAAAATACAGAGATGTTCAGATATAAGTGGTTGGCCAACCTTCTAAAATAGTGTTTATATTAGCGTTATTTCATCTCTAAAAACAATAATAATACCATACAAAAATGTAGTCAGGTAGTTCAATAATTTTTCTGGATACGACATTCTGATCCTTGATATTATTGTAATATTTGTTCTTGAGTAAAATATATGCTCATAAGGAATAGACTGTAGTATCCAAAAAGATAGTGTGCAATAAGGTGGATATTTAAATTGGCAAACAGTAGTCTATGGCCCCTATTTATCAAGGTCTGGCGGACCTGATCTGACAGTGCTGATCAGGTCCACCAGACCTCGCTGAATATGGCTGGTGCAACGCCGCCCCCTGCAGACTCGCAGCCAATCGGCCGCCAGCAGGGGGTGTCAATCAACCCGATCGTACTCGATCGGGTTGATTTCCGGAGATGTCTGTCCGCCTGCTCAGAACAGACGGACAGGTTATGGAGCAGCGGTCTTTGTGACCGCTGCTTCATAACTGCTGTTTCTGGCGAGCCTGCAGGCTCGCCAGAAACACGGGGCATCAAGCTCCATTCGGAGCTTGATAAATATGCCCCTATATGATTAACAGAGTGCAATTGATACAACAGTATTTGTAGTGATTTTTAAAAAAACAACAATTTAGTAACCGTTTTACAGGTGAGACAAATGTCAATAGTTACATGTAGAAAGTCTTAATGTATGATTCCACAGAACGGTTGTTAGTTCTTAAAGTTTTTAGGCAACAGAGTTTATATGGAACGCAGTCTATATCACACGGAAGTGTGTTGGTAAAAATGGGGCTTTTTGTCTGACCTTATTTAGTTTGTAATTTCTGATGGTTGTAGCCGGTCCGTCCTCCTTATCTAGGATCTTGGTGTCAGAAGAAAAAACAAACCCTTTTGTTTCTCTTTGCAGGGTGTTCCGCCAAAGTTTCCGAACTGGCTTCCGATCTGAGTAGTTTGCTCCTTCCGGCCCCTCTTTGGAGGTTCTCCGATACTGGGATTGCAGGATGTTTCTCTGTGCCGCTGCTTCAGCGGTTAGATTTAAATCCGGTGCCTTTTTGTCAGGCTGTCCGTGAAAGATCTTTGGTTGGAACAAGATTTTTTTCTTTCGGTTTCAGCTCCTAATGTGGTTGTTTGATGTAGGTTTGTCCCGTACTCCTAAGATGAATTAGCGGTGAGTTGCGGTGAGGTCCTCTGGCAGTCCTTTCTCCTGTGAACTTGTGGTGTGGTGTATACAGTGTATACAATTAAGGATAAGCAACGTGTTTCTGCTGAGTGCTTCAGCCTTTATCAAGCATATCCTTGCTGTTGTCGAGTGATCTTATATACCATATCCTGTGTTTTCATTGGTCCATGCTTCTTCAATCCTATTGGTTGTTGTGGCTTAGCATTTCGGCTTGCTTGTTACATAGTAAAAAATGTCAGTGCTGAAAACTTCATGCATTTATCATTAAGTTTCAATATAGGATCATTTTTGTCTTACTATTCTCTTATGCCTTTTACACTTTGTATTTTTATATTTTTATAACCACAAACCACATAAAAATAAAAAATGTTTTTTAAAACCAACTATACGTCTGTAATCATTTTGGTCTTTCTTTGAATGACTAGTCATTCGTATAGTGACATCGGAGTGGTTGTTCTCTGCTGTCGTTTGTGCAAAGATTCTACGTAATTTCTTAAAGGACAGCAGTTTTTAAAAAAATTTTTTTGTGTGGTAGTTAGAAATCTATGTTTAGACCCTTTGGTCTAAAGGTTTGCATCTCAAATATCCATTTAGCCTCTTTTTTAAGTAGATTATTCGCCTGGTATCCACCTCTTTTGTTAGGTTTAATTTTTTGTATTCCTGTATAGATAAAATATTTTAAATTGCTGTCATTACACATTTTGAAGTGTTTTGGCACAGGAAGGTCTTTATTTCTTTCTGCCCCCGAGTTTTCTATGGATAATACGTGCTCTCTTATTCGTTCTTTGATCATCCTTTCCGTTTCCCCTATATATTGTTTCTCACATTTTGTACATGTGATTAGATATATGATATTTGTGATTGTACACCTTGTAGTTTCTTTTATTTTGTATTCTTTATTTGTATTGCTTGACCTGAAAGTTTTTACTTTTTTTGCATATTTACAGGCTTTGCAAATCCCACAAGGGTAGAAACCCTTTAATTTATCTCCTAAGACTCCTCTTGAGACATTAGAATGACGATGTTTCAGAGTTGGTGCTAGTGTACCAAGATGGGACACATCGATGAGCAAGTTCACTATAATAAACACATTGCACGGCTGAAGAGATTAGGGTTTAGCTCTGTGGCACAGGAATCACAATGTTATCTGTATATAGCTGGCGCTGCCTTGGCTTAACTCTCTCCTCATGTCAGGGCTGTGTTTAGGAAAGTAGGGCACGAGCAGTGTGGGCACCACAGGGCATTCATTCCTCTGTCTTGCTAACATAATTCCAGCACTGGCAGCTCTGTGTTACTGTGCCCACGGCACTGGAGCAGAGTGAGTGTCTTTGTATTGGCACTGAACCCTCCACTCCTCACAGACGGTGCAGAAGACATGCCTGGGAGGCAGATCAGCAGAGGTGTGAGTGTCTTGGGGCAGGGAAAGGGATTTCTCAGCGGTTTACTCCCAGAGGGTTAATTAATGAGGGTTTAAAACTGCAGCATGTACAAATCAACATTAACTGCTCCTTTTTGCAGGGTTCAGCATTTTAGGATGGACACTATGCTAGTATTATATCAAACAGCATTATTGATAGTTTTAAGATTTGGCCCAATGTAAGAAATATAAACACAACATGCGATATTGTAGAAACTTCTATGTTTCAGGCAATCTATTTTGAAAGATATTGGCATTTTAACTTAAAGGGGCATAACAGTCAGAAGTATACTAGAGCTGCACATATTCTCATTTTCCGTTTAGACTTTTTTAATGCCAAGAATGTCACCACATGCACTAAGTGACAATCTTTACATTTACATGGGCGCTGATTGGTAGGTATGTTCTATGTCCCTTTAATAGTGATAGCTGTGATTCTAGGAACTTACATTGTCAGCTAACAACATTTTCTCTGATTTTGGAGCCAACAGATATTCAGGAGATTCAGGAGATTCACACACATTTGTCAGAGCCAGCAAACTTTATTTGTTTTGAGTTATATCAGGGCTGGCTCTCTTTTGGCCTGTTCATTAGTTAAGTCATTGTGACTGTCTCACCTGTGCCCAGGTTGGGAAATCCTGTAAATCTGGGCTCTATGACTCCTTGAGAGTGAATGGAATACCGTGATGAAGAATAAGACAAAACATTAGTAACTAGATACAAACCTCCGGTAGCCACGTCTCCTGGCATTTTACAAGTCCTGGCTTAAAGGGACACTGAACCCAAATGTTTTATTTTGTGATTTAGATAGAGCATGCAATTTTAAGCAACTTTCTAATTTACACCTATTATCACATTTTCTTTGTTCTATTGCTATCTTTATTTGAAAAAGAAGGCTTCTAAGCTTTTTTTTCTTGGTTCAGTACTCTGGAAAGCACTTTTTGATTGGTGGATGAATTTATCCACCAATCAGAAAGGACAACCCAGGTTGTTCACCAAAAATGGGCCGGCATCTAAACTTACATTCTTGCATTTCAAATAAAGATACCAAGAGAATAAAGAAAATTTGTTAATAGGAGTAAAATAGAAAGTGGCTTAAAATTGAATGTTCTATATGAATCACAAAAGAAAAAAATTGGGTTCAGTGTCCCTTTAATTATGCCAGTTACTGTAAACGATATATATATTATTTCTCCAGCATTTTTGATAAGCCCATGTGAACTGATACAAAATAACTTGCTGGTTTACTTATAAATGCTCTCAATTTTTATGATACTTGATATTTTTTTCATGGTAAATGTGGTTCTGCTGTTATGTAATGTGTGAATGCAGCCAAGCTCAGAGACCTCATGCCAGGATAGTGACTCTCCCTGTAGACCTTGATCTTTTTTACTGTCCTAATTAATACAATAATGATATTATTTGTACAAGAATTCACTTGTGTGTTTGAATCTGAATCTCTTTAGCTGTTTTTTTGCTAATAACCTCTTGTGCTCACCCAGTTTGGCACTTGGAGACTAAATGACCTGCTAATTGAGAATATTGTTTTTCTTAATTAAACCTTTTAAACACAAACATAGCAACATATGTTCTTACCTTGCTAGATAGGTGAGACTCGTACATTTCAGAACGCTGATCTGTGACATTTTGTGGTTAAATAATTGCAGAACATTTCCTCCATCCTACTAAAACACTGCAAGGCATTGCCTTCTCATGTTCTTAACTGCTGCAGAAATGTGCACTGAGCCAGTCTGGATGAGAATGAGTGAAAATGTTTCATACAGCACCAGCCTGGGGTGTGCACAAAAAGCAGTTCTCTCCGTGCAATAATCTGCTATAAACAGACAGCTTTTTGTCATTCTCATTGCTAAAAACAAATTAAAAAAAATAGGGCACAGTTACAATATATAAAAGGGACATTGTACTGTAATTGTTTCTCTCCTTTAAAGGGTCAAAATTAAACTTTAATGATTCAGATAAGGGGGCATATCTATCAAGCTCCGGATAGAGCTTGACGCCCCGTGTTTCTGGCGAGCCTGCAGGCTCGCCAGAAACACCAGTTATGAAGCAGCGGTCTAAAGACCGCTGCTCCATAACCTGTCCGCCTGCTCTGAGCAGGCAGACAGACATCGCCGCAATTCAACCCGATCGAGTACGATCGGGTTGATTGACACCCCCCTGCTGGCGGCCGATTGGCCGTGATTCTGCAGGGGGCGGCGTTGCACTTGTGAGCTGCTGGTGCAATGCTGAATACGGAGAGCGTATTGCTCTCCGTATTCAGCGAGGTCTGGCGGACCTGATCCGCACTGTCGGATCAGGTCCGCCAGACTTTAATAAATAGAGGCCAATGCATTCAATTTTATTTAACAATTTTCCGATTTACTTCTATTTTCTAATTTGCTTCCTTCAATTGGTATCCTTTGTTCAAAAGCATACCTAGGTAGGCTCAGGATCAGCAATCCAAATAATAGAAGGGGGATCCTGATCCAAAGAGCTTAAATCTACAGATAGGAATTATATATAAGCCTGTGAGCATTAGTACAAAGTGCACAACTGATATTGGTATTTTAGTTTATATTCCAACTTAAAAAGCTTTTAAAACAACCTTTAAATTGTACAGTGGCTTGTCAACATGCATTTGCAAAGTCCATCTACGCCTTTTTGTGCACCAATACTTTAAAATTCAAGGGTACCAATACTTTTGGCCACACCTGTATGTGTTTAACCCCTCTGAACAGGAAGGTACACTTCAAATATCGGTAATCTATATGAAGGGTAGGTATTTTAAGGATCGTATAGTTTATGCAGCAAGTAGATTTGGTGTAGTACAGATATCTCATCAGTATAAATGAAGAATTCAGAAAACTATGAATTCTTATTCCTATATTATCCTATAAAACTGATTCACAATATTGTGTGGGAGATCACCCAATTATAGTCAGTCAGCTCGATAGGAGAAAATAAGATAATAATAAAAAACGATTTGCCATGTCGAAGAATCTTAGTGAAACTAGAAATGATGCTGGGGCTTGGTAACGGCTTAAGGGTAGATTTAATAAAGGGCGAACGGACAATCGGACATGATACACATTGGGGTAGATTTATTAATAGGCTGTAGTGAATCATGTCTGCTCGACCTCGCTAAATGCTGACAGCATATGCTATCAGCATTTAACATTGCACAAGCATTTCTGGTGAAATGCTACCCCCTGCGAGCCCTTAGGGTCCGATGATCTAAACTTAACCAGATCAGACATAATTGTTTATGTCCTGGGGGAATTTTGGTATAAAAGGGGCAGTACATGCGAATGGCGAGATGTCTCCTATTGAAAGTAATGGACTTCGCTAGAAAGGAACACCGCTAAATAGAGCGAAGTTACCAATGATCAGGGGGCACACTTTAAAAATTAAATCCTGCATCCAATATAAATCCCATCTTACAATTGGGTTTTAAGTATTTTGAGTGTTTTGAGAAAAAAAAAACTGTAGTGCGCAAATATTTACAGAATTCCGCTGGGATTAGAGAGACAATTTCGCCCATGTTTAGCCCATATTATGAAAAAACAATCACGCTTTGTATTTTATTCTTATAAGTACAAATTTCTACATGATTATTGCACATCCAGTGTACTTATATTAAGATTTACACTCTGCATATTTAATATGATTTATTCCTGTGTAATTTACATACAAATACGTTTATAATCAAATACAATTTTTGGTGAAGAATTTTGTTACAATTTTTGATGCACCTTAACAATACATTGTTTTCCCTGCATATTTTTGTGTGAATGGTTAAATTATTTGCTTTGTACGATTTTTAAAATAAGAATTTTATTGAGCACTTTTGTAATGTCTGCATCTCCTCCCCATAGGCAAATGCACTATACGCCCCTTAGCGAGACACCCTGTTTTCAGGGTAAAAAGTGGCTTTAGAATATTCCACAAGGGAATTAGAAGTACTGGAGAGCATTCTTTAAAGGGACACTGAACCCAGTTTTTTTCTTTCTTGATTCAGATAGAGCATAAACTTTTAAGCAACTTTCTAATTTACTCCTATGATCAAATTTTCTTCATTCTCTTGGTATCTTTATTTGAAATGCAAGAATGTAAGTTTAGATGCCGGCCCATTTTTGGTAAACAACCTGGGCTGTTTTTGCTGATTAGTGGATAAATTAATCCACCAATAAAAAAGTGCTGACCAGAGTCTGAACCAAAAAAAAAGATTGATGCCTTCTTTTTCAAAGAAAAATTGATAATAGGAGTAAATTAGAAAGTTGCTTAAAATGTTATGCTCTATCTGAATCATCAAAGAAAAAAATTGGGTTCAGTGTCCCTTTAATAATCTCGCCAGCACAGAGACCTATAGATAATCGGCCCTAAGACAGGAATAAAAGAGAAAATTGTTAGGAAAGACTAAACTTAGCTTTGCAAACCCTAATGATATCATGCTGTCTTCAGGCAGTCTGTCATGTTAAAGAGAAGGACAATATTCACTTTGTATAGCAAAGAACCCTTGGTGCAAATTAAATCGCAGTCTATTCGTACTTGAGTATGTTTATTGCATCAAATAACTTAATGGAGGTACAAATAAAATCCTAGTGCATTAGTTGCTTGGATACGCATCTCATTATGCAAATCCTACAACATCTGGGATGATGGAGATATTCTCTGTGTTCATCAAATCCAGCAGCAGAACTGACCAGTGGGGATAGAGAGGGCTATGTCTCCCAGCCAGCCAGGCACCAAACCCTCAGCAGTATTTACCTTTCATAATTTGCATTTTCTTACTATAAATTGGCAAAACAGAGAGACCCACTGATATTTTAAGAAGATTCTAACATCATAAAGAAACTCAAAAGCCTTCACACTGCCTGAAGATTTCTCATGTATTCAAAATACAGCATGTGACAGGGATATAGTGCTGTAATAATTTGTTTCTTCCTTAAAGGGACAGTGAACTCAAAATGCAACGTTCATGAATCAGATAGAGCATGCAATTTTAAACAACTTTCCAATTTGCGTATTTAAGCAAATTTGCTTTGTTCTCTTGGTATCTTTTATTGAAGAGTATAACAAGGTAGGCTCATAAGAGCTCAGGAGTGTGCACATGTCTTTAGTACTCTATGGCAGCAGTGTTTTGCTACATTGTATAACAAATAATGTTGCAAAACACGTGAACGCTACAGAGCTCTTTTGAGTTTTACTCTTTAATAAAATATATACAGAGAAAAAAGCAAATTTAATAACAGAAGTTAATTGGAAAGTTATTTAAAATTGTATGCTCTATCCAAATAATGAAAGTTACATTTTGACTTTACTGTCCCTTTAAAAAATAATATTTTACAATACATGGTATTTTTTATTTTCCTAAAACAAACACACTTTACTAAAGCCCACTTCAGCTGCATGTATGAGTCACATGGATGTGTGTGTTGCAGATGGGGAAAAGTGAAGCTACACTGAAGGGTGACTTTATTCATGTAAATAACTTTGAAGGAGCAGCTCAATCTGACATAGCATCATAAACGCATGAAAATATTAACATGGTTGATATACATAAAAGATATAATACTAATTGGGTGAGGTGTATATACAGAACAGATATAGTACAGATCAGGTGTATATACAGAACAGATATAGTACAGATCAGGTGTATATACAGAACAGGTATAGTACAGATCAGGTGAGGTATATATACAGAACAGATATAGTACAGATCAGGTGTATATACAGAACAGGTATAGTAGAGATCAGGTGAGGTGTATATACAGAACAGGTATAGTAGAGATCAGATGAGGTATATATACAGAACAGGTATAGTACAGATCAGGTGTATATACAGAACAGATATAGTACAGATCAGGTGAGGTATATATACAGAACAGATATAGTACAGATCAGGTGTATATACAGAACAGATATAGTACAGATCAGCTGTATATACAGAACAGGTATAGTACAGATCAGGTGTATATACAAAACAGGTATAGTACAGATCAGCTGTATATACAGAACAGGTATAGTACAGATCAAGTGTATATACAGAACAGATATAGTACAGATCAGGTGTATATACAGAACAGATATAGTACAGATCAGGTGTATATACAGAACAGGTATAGTACAGATCAGGTGTATATACAGAACAGGTATAGTACAGATCAGATGTATATACAGAACAGGTATAGTACAGATCAGGTGTATATACAGAACAGGTATAGTACAGGTGTATATACAGAACAGATATAGTACAGATCAGGTTTATATACAGAACAGATATAGTACAGATCAGGTGTATATACAGAACAGGTATAGTACAGGTGAGGTATATATACAGAACAGGTATAGTACAGATCAGGTGAGGTATATATACAGAACAGGTATAGTACAGATCAGGTGAGATATATATACAGAACAGGTATAGTACAGATCAGGTGAGGTATATATATAGAACAGGTATAGTACAGATCAGGTGAGGTATATATACAGAACAGATAAAGTACAGATCAGGTGAGGTATATATACAGAACAGGTATAGTACAGATCAGGTGAGGTGTATATACAGAACAGGTATAGTAGAGATCAGATGAGGCGTATATACAGAACAGGTATAGTACAGATCAGGTGAGGTGTATATACGCATGAAAATATTAACATGGTTGATATACATAAAAGGTATAATACTAATTGGGTGAGGTGTATATACAGAACAGATATAGTACAGATCAGGTGTATATACAGAACAGATATAGTACAGATCAGGTGTATATACAGAACAGGTATAGTACAGATCAGGTGAGGTATATATACAGAACAGATATAGTACAGATCAGGTGTATATACAGAACAGGTATAGTACAGATCAGGTGAGGTGTATATACAGAACAGGTATAGTACAGATCAGGTGTATATACAGAACAGATATAGTACAGATCAGGTGAATATACAGAACAGATATAGTACAGATCAGCTGTATATACAGAACAGGTATAGTACAGATCAGGTGTATATACAAAACAGGTATAGTACAGATCAGCTGTATATACAGAACAGGTATAGTACAGATCAAGTGTATATACAGAACAGATATAGTACAGATCAGGTGTATATACAGAACAGATATAGTACAGATCAGGTGTATATACAGAACAGGTATAGTACAGATCAGCTGTATATACAGAACAGGTATAGTACAGATCAGGTGTATATACAGGACAGGTATAGTAAAGATCAGGTGAGGTGGATATACAGAACAGGTATAGTAGATATTAGGTGAGGTGTATATACAGTGTAGGTATAGTACAGATCATGTGAGGTATATATACAGAACAGGTATAGTACAGATTAGGTGAGGTATATATACAGAACAGGCATAGTACAGTTTAGGTGAGGTATATATACAGAACAGGAATAGTACAGATTAGGTGAGGTATATATACAGAACAGGTATAGTACAGATCAGGTGAGGTGTATATACAGAACACGTATAGTATAGATCAGGTGAGGTATATATACAGAACAGGTATAGTACAGATTAGGTGAGGTATATATACAGAACAGGAATAGTACAGATTAGGTGAGGTATATATACAGAACAGGTATAGTACAGATCAGGTGAGGTATATATACAGAAAACGTATAGTATAGATCAGGTGAGGTATATATACAGAACAGGTATAGTACAGATTAGGTGAGGTGTATATACAGAACAGGTATAGTACAGATCAGGTGAGATATATTTACAGAACAGGTATAGTACAGATCAGATGATGTGTATATACAGAACAGGTATAGTACGGATCAGGTGAGGTGTATATAATGAACAGGTATAGTACAGTTCAGGTGAGGTGTATATACAGAACAGGTATAGTACAGATCAGGTGAGGTATATATACAGAACAGGTATAGTACAGATGAGGTGAGGTGTATATACAGAACAGATATAGTACAGATCAGGTGTATATACAGAATAGGTATAGTACAGATCAGGTGAGGTGTATATACAGAACACGTATAGTATAGATCAGGTGAGGTATATATACAGAACAGGTATAGTACAGATTAGGTGAGGTATATATACAGAACAGGAATAGTACAGATTAGGTGAGGTATATATACAGAACAGGTATAGTACAGATCAGGTGAGGTGTATATACAGAAAACGTATAGTATAGATCAGGTGAGGTATATATACAGAACAGGTATAGTACAGATTAGGTGAGGTGTATATACAGAACAGGTATAGTACAGATCAGGTGAGATATATTTACAGAACAGGTATAGTACAGATCAGATGATGTGTATATACAGAACAGGTATAGTACGGATCAGGTGAGGTGTATATAATGAACAGGTATAGTACAGTTCAGGTGAGGTGTATATACAGAACAGGTATAGTACAGATCAGGTGAGGTATATATACAGAACAGGTATAGTACAGATGAGGTGAGGTGTATATACAGAACAGATATAGTACAGATCAGGTGTATATACAGAATAGGTATAGTACAGATCAGGTGAGGTGTATATACAGAACAGGTATAGTACAGATCAGGTGAAATATATATACACAACAGGTATAGTACAGATCAGGTGAAATATATATACACAACAGGTATAGTACAGATCAGGTGAAATATATATACACAACAGGTATAGTACAGATCAGGTGAGGTGTTTATACAGGGCAGGTATAGTACAGATCAGGTGAGGTGTACATACAGAACAGGTATAGCATTGATCAGGTTAGGTATATATACAGAAAAGGTATAGTTTAGATTAGGTGAGGAGTATATACAGAACAGGTATAATACGAATCAGCTGAGGTTTATATACAGAACAGGTATAGTACAGATCAGGTGAGGAGTATATACAGAACAGGTATAGTACAAATTAGGTGAGGTGTATACACAGAACAGGTATAGTACAGATCAGGTGTGGTGTATATACAGAACAGATATAGTACAGATAAGGTGAGGTGCATATACAGAACAGGTATAGTACAGATCAGGTGTGGTGTATATACAGAACAGGTATAGTACAGATAAGATGAGGTGCATATACAGAACAGGTATAGTACAGATAAGATGAGGTGCATATACAGAACAGGTATAGTTTAGATTAGGTGAGGAGTATATACAGAACAGGTATAATACGAATCAGCTGAGGTTTATATACAGAACAGGTATAGTACAGATCAGGTGAGGAGTATATACAGAACAGGTATAGTACAAATTAGGTGAGGTGTATATACAGAACAGGTATAGTACAGATCAGGTGTGGTGTATATACAGAACAGGTATAGTACAGATAAGATGAGGTGCATATACAGAACAGGTATAGTACAGATCAGGTGTGGTGTATATACAGAACAGGTATAGTACAGATAAGGTGAGGTGTATATACAGAACAGGTATAGTTTAGATTAGGTGAGGTTTATATACAGGTTTATATACAGGAAGATCAGGTGAGGTGTATAGGTATATACAGAATAGGTACAGTACAGATCAGGTGTATATGCAGAACAGGTATAGTACAGATCAGGTGAGGTGTATATACAGAACAGGTACAGTACAGATCAGGTGTATATACAGAACAGGTATAGTACAGATCAGGTGAGGTATGTATACAGAACAGGTATAGTACAGATCAGGTGAGGTGTATATACAGAACAGGTATAGTACAGATCAGGTGTATATACAGAACAGGTGTAGTACAGATCAGGTGAGGTATATATACAGAACTGGTATAGTACAGATTAGGTGAGGTGTATATACAAAACAGGTATAGTACAGATGAGGTGAGGTATATATACAGAACATGTACAGTACAGATCAGGTGAGGTATATATACAGAACAGGTATAGTACAGATTAGGTGAGGTATATATACAGAGCAGGTATAGTACAGATTAGGTGAGGTATATATACAGAACAGGTATAGTACAGATTATGTGAGGTATACAGGGAGTGCAGAATTATTAGGCAAGTTGTATTTTTGAGGATTAATTTTATTATTGAACAATAACCATGTTCTCAATGAACCCAAAAAACTCATTAATATCAAAGCTGAATAGTTTTGGAAGTAGTTTTTAGTTTGTTTTTAGTTATAGCTATTTTAGGGGGATATCTGTGTGTGCAGGTGACTATTACTGTGCATAATTATTAGGCAACTCAACAAAAAACAAATATATACCCATTTCAATTATTTATTTTTACCAGTGAAACCAATATAACATCTTAACATTCACAAATATACATTTCTGACATTCAAAAACAAAACAAAAACAAATCAGTGACCAATATAGCCACCTTTCTTTGCAAGGACACTCAAAAGCCTGCCATCCATGGATTCTGTCAGTGTTTTGATCTGTTCACCATCAGCATTGCGTGCAGCAGCAACCACAGCCTCCCAGACACTGTTCAGAGAGGTGTACTGTTTTCCCTCCTTGTAAATCTCACATTTGATGATGGACCACAGGTTCTCAATGGGGTTCAGATCAGGTGAACAAGGAGGCCATGTCATTAGATTTTCTTCTTTTATACCCTTTCTTGCCAGCCACGCTGTGGAGTACTTGGACGCGTGTGATGGAGCATTGTCCTGCATGAAAATCATGTTTTTCTTGAAGGATGCAGACTTCTTCCTGTACCACTGCTTGAAGAAGGTGTCTTCCAGAAACTGGCAGTAGGACTGGGAGTTGAGCTTGACTCCATCCTCAACCCGAAAAGGCCACACAAGCTCATCTTTGATGATACCAGCCCAAACCAGTACTCCACCTCCACCTTGCTGGCGTCTGAGTCGGACTGGAGCTCTCTGCCCTTTACCAATCCAGCCACGGGCCCATCCATCTGGCCCATCAAGACTCACTCTCATTTCATCAGTCCATAAAACCTTAGAAAAATCAGTCTTGAGATATTTCTTGGCCCAGTCTTGACGTTTCAGCTTGTGTGTCTTGTTCAGTGGTGGTCGTCTTTCAGCCTTTCTTACCTTGGCCATGTCTCTGAGTATTGCACACCTTGTGCTTTTGGGCACTCCAGTGATGTTGCAGCTCTGAAATATGGCCAAACTGGTGCCAAGTGGCATCTTGGCAGCTGCACGCTTGACTTTTCTCAGTTCATGGGCAGTTATTTTGCGCCTTGGTTTTTCCACACGCTTCTTGAGACCCTGTTGACTATTTTGAATGAAACGCTTGATTGTTCGATGATCACGCTTCAGAAGCTTTGCAATTTTAAGAGTGCTGCATCCCTCTGCAAGATATCTCACTATTTTTGACTTTTCTGAGCCTGTCAAGTCCTTCTTTTGACCCATTTTGCCAAAGGAAAGGAAGTTGCCTAATAATTATGCACACCTGATATAGGGTGTTGATGTCATTAGACCACATCCCTTCTCATTACAGAGATGCACATCACCTAATATGCTTAATTGGTAGTAGGCTTTCGAGCCTATACAGCTTGGAGTAAGACAACATGCATAAAGAGGATGATGTGGTCAAAATACTCATTTGCCTAATAATTCTGCACTCCCTGTATATACAGAACAGGTATAGTACAGATTAGGTGAGGTATATTTACAGAACAGGTATAGTACAGATCAGGTGAGGTGTATATACAGAACAGGTACAGTACAGATCAGGTGAGGTATATATACAGAACAGATATAGTACAGATCAGGTGAGGTATATATTTAGAACATTAATAGTACAGATCAGGTGAGGTAAATATACAGAACAGGTAAAGTACAGATCAGGTGCGGTGTATATACAGAACAGGTATAGTACATATCAGGTGAGGTGTATATACAGAACAGGTATAGTACAGATCAGGTCTATATACAGAACAGGTATAGTACAGATTAGGTGAGGTGTATATACAGAACAGGTATAGTACAGATCAAGTGTATATACAGAACAGGTATAGTACAGATTAGGTGAGGTGTATATACAGAACAGGTACAGTACAGATTAGGTGAGGTGTATATACAGAACAGGTACAGTACAGATGAGGTGAGGTGTATATACAGAACAGGTACAGTACAGATCAGGTGAGGAGTATATACAGGACAGGTACAGTACAGATCAGGTGAGGTGTATATACAGAACAGGTACAGTACAGATTAGGTGAGGTGTATATACAGAACAGGTACAGTACAAATTACATGAGGTGTATATGCAGAACAGGTACAGTACAGATTAGGTGAGGTGTATATACAGAACAGGTACAGTACAGATTAGGTGAGATGTATATACTGAACAGGTACAGTATGTGCTGTACAAGTGCAGCAATGGTCTTATGTATGATTTTCAGATCTGCAGGCAACAGATTTTGATTCTGCTGCCAAATCAGAATGTGTTTATATATTCATCAGATTTAATGACTACACTGGCTTAGACACAGCAAAGCATATGTGCAAATTGTCTTATTAGCATTGCTGTTTTATATATTAATATAAGCATTCCTATTATTATCCCTATGTCTATAATATTTTCTATTTTGTTTTCGTAGGGTGGACCAGACTGTTGTCTCCCACAGACGCCCTCCGTGAGTCGTTTTTTTTATTTGATTCATTGCACCAAAGTTGTTAAATGTATTTTCGTTTAATGAACAATAACCTGTGTTGTCACATGCAATATACTAGCTATTTATTTGCACTATTTAGTGAAAGTAAAAGAAATAAAGAGTAAAATAAGTGTAGACAAATATACACATATTAACCAATAAAAGAAAAGCTATGTGTGAATACACCATACACAAGACTGGATTTTCGGTTTGGCTACACAGAGAAAAAATCCTTTTTCTGCTCTGCCCCCAATAAATGATATACAAAATGTTCCAGTGATGTATTCAGCAGCTATTAATAACTATTATATTTATGAGAGAGAAAATAGACTTATATTATCACTTCAAAATCCTGGCTGTTGATCTGATTTATTATAACTATAATAGCTATAATGGTTAATTTCTGCATGGCATAACGTACCTAATTGGTGTTTCTGCACCATATAGCAAATCATCAGTGGTTCTGCATAATTAATTAAATAGTGGTGATAAATTTTAGAACACTTGAACCTAGAAGTAGGATGACCTATTTGTATCTGTCACTATTATACCTAGACTGATACTAGCAAGTTTAATAGGAAAATGTATCAAACTGGAGGCAGACAAGTTCTCATCAGGGAACCTGTCCACTTGCAATTTGCAAAATGTAAGACTGCAGAAGAGCCCTTTTGTTCAATTCTGCCCCCTGCTCTTGGGCCGTCTATTGCATGAGAGCAGGGCATCTCAGTCACCTTGAACAAGCAAATTTGAAAGATTGCTTCTTAAATTTGAGTTGCAGACAAAGGGGCCTATCTATCAAGCTTGACAGCCCGTGTTTCTCAAAGACCGCTGCTCCTTAACCCTGTCCGCCTGCTCTGAGCAGGCGGACAGGAATCGCAACAATTCAACCCGATCAAGTACGATTGGGTTGATTGACACCCCCTGCCATTGGCCGCGAGTCTGCAGGGTGCGGCGTTGCACCAGCAGCTCTTGTGAGCTGCTGGTGCAATGTTAAATGCGAAGAGTGTATTGCTGTCGGATCAGGTCTGCAAGATATTTCTTAAATATGCCTCTCACTCTTGAAAGTTTGGATGAACTGCAATTTCTCAGAAGCTTTGAATGCACCTTGATACATTTTCTCATAAGTATAACATTTTCAAGTCCTGCAACAGATCACATTAACTTGCAGTAGAGTACTGGCACGTTTTGGCCAATGTACCAGTACAACTCACACTAATAAACATAGCACTTTGCACATTATGATAATGCAAGGTATCTATACACTAATAAACACACTGGAGTGTATAATTAATGCATAGTACCTATACACTGAGAATATACACTCACCGGCCACTTTATTAGGTACACCTGTTCAATTGCTTGGTAACACAAATTGCTAATCAGCCAATCACATGGCAGCAACTCAATGCATTTAGGCATCTAGACGTGGTGACGACGACTTTCTGAAGTTCAAACCGAGCATCAGAATGGGGAAGAAAGGGTATTAAAGTGACTTTGAACGTGGCATGGTTGTTGGTGCCAAACAGGCTGGTCTGAGTATTTAAAAAATTGCTGATCTACTGGGATTTTCAAGCACAACCATCTCTAGGGTTTACAGAGAATGGTCCAAAAAAGAGAAAATATCCAGTGAGCGGCAGTTGTGTGGAGGAAAATGCCTTGTTGATGTCAGAGGAGAATGGGCAGACTGGTTTGAGATGATAGAAATGCAACAGTAACTCAAATAACCACTCGTTACAACCAAGGTCTACAGAATACCAACTCTGAACACACAACACATCGAACCTTGATACAGATGGGCTACAGCAGCAGAAGACCACACTGGGTGCCAGTCCTGTCAACTAAGAACAGGAAACTGAGGCTACAATTCGCACAGGCTCATCAAAATTGGACAATAGAAGATTGGAAAAATGTTGCCTGGTCTGATGAGTCTTGATTTCAGCTGCAACATTCAGATGGTAGGGTCAGAATTTGACGTAAACAACATGAAAGCATGGATCCATCCTGCCTTGTATCAAATGTTTAAGCTTCTGGTGGTGGTGTAATGGTGTGGGGGATATTTTCCACACACTGGGCCCCTTAGTACCAATTGAGCATCGTTTAAATGCCACAGCCTACCTGAGTATTGTTGCTGACCATGTCCATCCCTTTATGACTACAGTGTACCCATCCTCTCATGGCTACTTCCAGCAGGATAATGCACCATATCACAAAGCTCAAATCATCTCAAACTGGTTTCTTGAACATGATAATGAGTTCACTGTGCACCAATGGCCTCCACAGTCACCAGATCTCAATCCAATAGAGCACCTTTGGGATGTGGTGGAACAGGAGATTCGTATCATGGATGTGCAGCCGACAAATCTGCAGCAACTGCATGAAGCTATAATGTCAATATGGACCAAAATCTCCGAGGAATGTTTCCAACACCTTGTTGAATCTATGCCACAAAGAATTAAGGTAATTAAGGTAGTTCTGAAGGCAAAAGGGGGTCCAACCCGGTACTAGCAAGGTGTACCTAATAAAGTGGCCGGTGAGTGTATGTGCTGCACTGTGTAAATAATGCACCTATTCACTGATAACCTATGTGCTGCACTGTATAATTAATACACCTATGCACTGATAATATATGTGCTGCACTGTACAATGATGTTGAGATTTCATACAGTAAAAAACAGAACAGACTGTCCCGTATAATGATGTTGGGTGCCTATATACTGATTGTGAGCACTCTGTTCTACATAATGATACCGGACATTAATACACTGAATATGTACACACTGCATAAACACTGTATAATTAAGCCAAGTATCTATACATGGAAATAGGACATGTTGTATACCAGTCACCAAATTTGAGCTCACCTCTACAGGGGCACCCTAAGGCAGTTGCCTAAATTGCCTCTACTGGCCCTCCCTGCAATACGCTCAGTCCCACCCATAACATGCCTGGCCTTGCCTACAACATGCCAAATCCCACCCTACCATGAGGCGCCACCCACACTGGTTGCCTCCTGGAATATCTCAGCCAAGAAGAAATTTCTGGAGATGCCACTGCAGCTGTGAAAGAGTAGGAATAGTGTATTAAAATGTAAAGCAATATTGATGACCTATATTAACAGGTAATAACTTATGGTCTTCAGCGCTGTGTAGCCAAATCTAAGTATATTCAGCACATGTTGAAGATGTAGTTAGAACTGGGTACACAACGCTGAAGACCATAAGTTATAACCTATTAGCATATAGTAGGTCATCAATATTGGTTTAAATTAATTCCCCCATATAGATACAATAAATACATATCCTTTATTCAATATATGTTATTTTCTTGGTGTATTCACCATATATTTGTCTGTATTGTGTGCAAGTGTCTACTAGAAACTTATATAACTGTAAGTATTTCATTACTTGACCGAAATATGGTATGTGGGAGTAAAATTATCTATACAAGTGAAAGGGACATGAAACCCACAGTTTTTTTCTTTCATGATTTAGACAGAGCATGCGATTTTAAAGAACTTTCCAATTAACTTAAATTATCTAAATTGCTTCATTTTTTCTTGGTATCCTTAGTAAAAAGGCATACCTAGGTAGGCTTAAGAGCAGGAATGTAAATAGAAGTGAATTTGTAAGGTGTTAAAAATCCCATGCTCTGTCTGAATCATAAAATAAATATTTTGGGTGTTTAATGCCTCTTTAAAAGAAACCACAGTGTATGCCAATCGGCAGCTAGCAGGGGTGTCAATCAATCAAAATTGGACTGAGGTGGCGGACGAGTTAAGGAGCAGCGGTCTTACGACTCCTGCTTCTTAACTTACATCTTACATTTCCGGCGAGCCAAAATGCTCGCGCAGAAACAGCTGCATCCACAGCTTAGTAATTTAGCCCCCTATAACTTTTCTTTAAACTGCTGCATTTTGGAACCATGAAAGTTGAATTTAAACTTTCATGTTCCTTTAAAAGTTGATCTAAAATGCCTATATACTTACTATATAAGTGTTTGTTGACTGGAATAAGCTCTGTACCACTGTATGTGAAATGTGCTTAGTAGGCAGCCAGTAGTACGTATTTTGTATTTACTAAATGGGCTATATTAATGTGCATATACTGGGATAAGCTCTGTACCACTGTTTGTGAGATGTGCTGAGTAGGCAGCAAGGAGTACGCATTTTATATTCACAACATGAGCTATATCAATGTACAGATACTGTGATAAGCTCTGTACCACTGTATGTCAGATGTGCTTAGTAGGCAGCCAGTAGTACGTATTTTATATTTACTACATGGGCTATATTAATGTGCATATACTGGGATAAGCTCTGTACCACTGTTTGTGAGATGTGCTGAGTAGGCAGCAAGGAGTACGTATTTTATATTCACTACATGAGCTATATTAATGTGCATATACTGGGATAAGCTCTGTACCACTGTATGTGAGATGTGCTGAGTAGGCAGCAAGGAGTACGTATTTTATATTCACTACATGAGCTATATTAATGTGCAAATACTGGGATAAGCTCTGTACCACTGTTTGTGAGATGTGCTTAGTAGGCAGCAAGGAGTACTTATTTTATATTCACTACATGAGCTATATTAATGTGCATATACTGGGATAAGCTCTGTACCACTGTTTGTGAGATGTGCTGAGTAGGCAGCAAGGAGTATGTATTTATATTCACTACATGAGCTATATTAATGTGCAGATACTGGGATAAGCTCTGTACCACTGTATGTGAGATGTGCTGAGTAGGCAGCAAGGAGTACTTATTTTATATTCACTATATGAGCTATATTAATGTGCAGATACTGGGATAAGCTCTGTACCACTGTATGTGAGATGTGCTGAGTAGGCAGCAAGGAGTACTTATTTTATATTCACTACATGAGCTATATTAATGTGCAGATACTGGGATAAGCTCTGTACCACTGTATGTGAGATGTGCTTAGTAGGCAGCCAGTAGTACGTATTTTATATTCACTACATGAGCTATATTAATGTGCAGATACTGGGATAAGCTCTGTACCACTGTATGTGAGATGTGCTGAGTAGGCATCCAGGACTAGGTATTTTATATTCACTACATGAGCTATATTAATGTGCAGATACTGTGATAAGCTCTGTACTACTGTATGTGAGATGTGCTTAGTAGGCAGCAAGGAGTATGTATTTTATATTCACTACATGAGCTATATTAATGTGCAGATACTGGCATAAGCTCTGTACCCCTGTATGTGAGATGTGCTGAGTAGGCAGCCAGGAGTAGGTATTTTATATTCACTACATGAGCTATATTAATGTGCAGATACTGTGATAAGCTTTGGACCACTGTATGTGAAATGTGCTTAGTATGCAGCCAGTAGTAGGTATTTTATATTCACTACATGAGCTATATTAATGTGCAGATACTGTGATAAGCTCTGGACCACTGTATGTGAAATGTGCTTAGTAGGCAGCCAGTAGTAGGTATTTTATATTCACTACATGAGCTATATTAATGTGCAGATACTGTGATAAGCTCTGGACCACTGTATGTGAAATGTGCTTAGTAGGCAGCCAGGAGTAGGTATTTTATATTCCTTACATGAGCTATATTAATGTGCAGATTCTGGGATAAGCGCTTTACCACTGTATGTGAGATGTTCTCAGTATGCAGCAAGGAGTACGTATTTTATATTCACAACATGAGCTATATTAATATGCAGATACTGGGATAAGCTCTGTACCACTGTATGTCAGATGTGCTTAGTTAGTAGGCAGCCAGTAGTAGGTATTTTATATTCACTACATGAGCTATATTAATGTGCAGATACTGTGATAAGCTATGTACCACTGTATGTCAGATGTGCTTAGTAGGCAGCCAGTAGTAGATATTTTATATTCACTACATTAACTATATTAATGTGCAGATACTGGGATAAGCTCTGTACCACTGTATGTCAGATGTGCTTAGTAGACAGCCAGTAGTAGGTTATTTTATATTCACTACATGAGCTATATTAATGTGCAGATTCTGGAATAAGCTCTGTACTACTGTATGTGAGATGTGCTTAGTAGGCAGCCAGTAGTATGTATTTTATATTCACTACATGAGCTATATTAATGTGCAGATTCTGGGATAAGCTCTGTACTACTGTATGTGAGATGTGCTTAGTAGGCAGCCAGTAGTACGTATTTTATATTTACTACATGAGCTATATTAATGTGCAGATTCTGGGATAAGCTCTGGACCACTGTATGTCAGATGTGCTTAGTAGGCAGCCAGTAGTAGGTATTTTATATTCACTACATGAGCTATATTAATGTGCAGATACTGTGATAAGCTATGTACCACTGTATGTCAGATGTGCTTAGTAGGCAGCCAGTAGTAGGTATTTTATATTCACTACATTAACTATATTAATGTGCAGATTCTGGGATAAGCTCTGTAACACTGTATGTCAGATGTGCTTAGTAGGCAGCCAGTAGTAGGTATTTTATATTCACTACATGAGCTATATTAATGTGCAGATACTGTGATAAGCTATGTACCACTGTATGTCAGATGTGCTTAGTAGGCAGCCAGTAGTAGGTATTTTATATTCACTACATTAACTATATTAATGTGCAGATACTGGGATAAGCTCTGTACCACTGTATGTGAGATGTGCTTAGTAGGCAGCCAGGAATAGGTATTTTATATTCACCACTACATGAGCTATATTAATGTCCAGATACTGTGATAAGCTCTGTACCACTGTATGCCAGATGTGCTAATTAGGCAACCAGTAGTAGGTATTTTATATTCACTACATGAGCTATATTAATGTGCAGATTCCGGGATAAGCTCTATACCACTGTTTGTGAGATGTACTAATTAGGCAAACAGTAGTAGGTATTTTATATTCACTACATGAGCTATATTAATGTGCAGATACTGGGATAAGCTCTGTACCACTGTATGTCAGATGTACTTAGTTAGTAGGCAGCCAGTAGTAGGTATTTTATATTCACTACATGAGCTATATTAATGTGCAGATACTGTGATAAGCTATGTACCACTGTATGTCAGATGTGCTTAGTAGGCAGCCAGTAGTAGGTATTTTATATTCACTACATTAACTATATTAATGTGCAGATACTGGGATAAACTCTGTACCACTGTATGTCAGATGTGCTTAGTAGACAGCCAGTAGTAGGTTATTTTATATTCACTACATGAGCTATATTAATGTGCAGATTCTGGGATAAGCTCTGTACTACTGTATGTGAGATGTGCTTAGTAGGCAGCCAGTAGTACGTATTTTATATTCACTACATGAGCTATATTAATGTGCACATTCTGGGATAAGCTCTGTACTACTGTATGTGAGATGTGCTTAGTAGGCAGCCAGTAGTACGTATTTTATATTTACTACATGAGCTATATTAATGTGCAGATTCTGGGATAAGCTCTGGACCACTGTATGTCAGATGTGCTTAGTAGACAGCCAGTAGTAGGTATTTTATATTCACTACATTAGCTATATTAATGTGCAGATACTGGGATAAGCTCTGTACCACTGTATGTCAGATGTGCTTAGTAGACAGCCAGTAGTTGGTTATTTTATATTCACTACATGAGCTATATTAATGTGCAGATTCTGGGATAAGCTCTGTACTACTGTATGTGAGATGTGCTTAGTAGGCAGCCAGTAGTACGTATTTTATATTCACTACATGAGCTATATTAATGTGCAGATTCTGGGATAAGCTCTGTACTACTGTATGTGAGATGTGCTTAGTAGGCAGCCAGTAGTACGTATTTTATATTTACTACATGAGCTATATTAATGTGCAGATTCTGGGATAAGCTCTGGACCACTGTATGTCAGATGTGCTTAGTAGGCAGCCAGTAGTAGGTATTTTAAATTCACTACATGAGCTATATTAATGTGCATATACTGGGATAAGCTCTGTACCACTGTATGTCAGATGTGCTTAGTAGGCAGACAGGAATAGGTATTTTATATTCACCACTACATGAGCTATATTAATGTCCAGATACTGTGATAAGCTCTGTACCACTGTATGTCAGATGTGCTAATTAGGCAACCAGTAGTAGGTATTTTATATTCACTACATGAGCTATATTAATGTGCAGATACTGGGATAAGCTCTGTACCACTGTATGTCAGATGTGCTGAGTAGGCAGCCAGTAGTAGGTATTTTATATTCACTACATTGGCTATATTAATATGCAGATTCTGGTATAAGCTCTGTACCACTGTATGTGAGATGTGCTGAGTAGGCAGCCAGGAAGAGGTATTTTATATTCACTACATGAACTATATGCAAAGGTCACTCCCTCCCTTGACCCAAATTCTCCTGAAAGCTACCACCCCATATCAATGCTTCCACTTACATCAAAACTCCTCGAAAAAATTGGTTTACAACCGCCTAACCCACTTCCTATCCACCAACTCCTTGTTTGACACCCTGCAATCTGGATTCCGTCCCAAACACTCAACTGAGATTACCCTTACCAAGGTTACTAATGATCTTCTTTCGGCTAAAAGCTATGAAGCTACTCTATACTCTATACCTCTCAGCTGCCTTTGACACAGTTGACCACTCCTCCTCCTACAGACCCTTAGCTCTTTTGGCCTCTGTGACACTGCTCTTTCTTGGATACACTCTTAACTTTCTCACAGGTCTTTTTCTGTGTCATTTGCTGGCGACTCCTCCTCTCCAATGCCTCTGTCTCTTGGAGTATCTCAAGAATCAGTTCTGAGTCCTCTACTCTTCTCCATTTATACTTCTTCACTGGGTAAACTTAATAACAGTTATGGCTTCAAATATCACCTCTATGTTGATGACACCCAGATCTACCTCTCCACCCCTGCTCTCTCTCCATCTGTCTTTTCTCATGTCAGCAACTGCTTATCTGGTATTTCTTCCTGGATGGCCTCTCACCACCTAAAGACTGAGCTCCTCCTAATCCCCCCCCCCCAGCTCTACGTTGACTTCTGACTTTTCTATCCATGTTGACGGCATCACCATCTCCCCATCGCCCCAAGTTCGCTGCCTCTGAGTTATACTTGACTCAAATATATCCTTCATCCCCCACATCCAATCGCTTTCCTCATCCTGCTGCAAGCACCTACGCAATATTTCCAAGATTTGCAATTGTCTGAGTGCTATCACCACAAAGCAAATAATCCACTCCCTTGTTATTTCACGACTTGACTACTGCAATAACCTATTTACTGGTCTTCCTCTCTCCCGCCTCTCCCCTCTTCAATCCATCCTAAATGCCTCTTAAAGGCTAATCCACCTTTCCTGCCGCTCTGATTCTGCTGCACTTCTCTGCGAGTCCCTTCATTGGCTCCTCATTCACAGCAGAATTAAATTCAAAATCCTCACCCTTACATACAAAGCTCTCACCAACGCCATTCCCCACTACCTATCATAGAAACATAGAAACATAGATATTGACGGCAGATAAGAGCCATAGGCCCAGCAAGTCTGCCCCACCTTACCTAACAGTATAAACTTATATAGTTCGTAGGATAGCCCTATGCTTGTCCCATGCATTTTTAAAGTCCCCCACAGTGTTTGTTGCTACTACCTCTTGAGGAAGTTTATTCCATAAATCAATCACTCTATCCTCTCTAGTCAACAAGTATACTCCAGCCCACCCACTAAGATCCAACAATGACCAGCTCCTTGCATCTTCGACTATCACCTCTTCCCATGCTAGACTACAGGACTTCTGTTGTGCAGCACCTACCCTCTAGAACTCTCTAGCATTTAAATGCTTCCTGAAGAGAAGCCTACCACCCAACTCACTAATAAATTAATTCCACTCACCTAATAGTTTCCTCATCTAACTTTGTATTAACATCATGCTCAATCTTGCAGTCCTCGCCTCCTACCTTTCTAGATTGTAAGTTCCCACGTGAACAGGGCCCTCAATTCCTCTTGTATGGGTTTGTAAAATTTTGTCTTGTCTCTTACAAGTTTTATATCATTGTCTTATCTAAATGAATAGTACTCATGGACAGCTTCAGGATTCAGCGCTGCGGAATATGTTGGCACTTTATAAAAAAAGTATAATAATAATAATATTAATGTGCAAATACTGGAATAAACTCTGTACCCCTGTATGTGAGATGTGCTTAGTAGGCAGCTAGTAGTAGGTATTTTATATTCACTACGTGGGCTATATTGGTGTGCGAATACTTCGATAAGTGCTGTACTATTGTATGCGAGATGTGCTGAGTAGGCAGTTGGTAGTAGGAACATCTAGGAACAGACAACAATATATATTGTATGAAGCTGCATGAGAAACAAGGGGGCAGCTGGCTCTTTTCCATCAAGCATGTGACATGGTTGGTTGTATGGATCTCAGCCAAGGCCAGAATTGCTTTTTCAAAAAGTCTTTGTTTTCTTTCATCCATATAAAATGAAATAATACAACTCAGTGGTGCAGTGATAGATGATACCAAAGACAAAGGCTGTATAATCTGCAGTCATTGAATGGATAGAATCTAAAAAAAAGATAAATTTCAAAATAATATTTTAGAATTTCCGTTTGTAAGAATGTGTAAGTAGTACATAGAAGATATTGCACTTGTAGATTTGCTCTATTTTCCCTTCCAAAACTTGTAACAAGATGTTAAATGGACATTAAACGTATATAAATCTTTCAGACAACTATTTATTCATTGTAGAATCATTTTGTTTTGTGCATCAATGGTTAAGTTACACCTGTTTATTTTTACTTCTAATACTGAATGTTATTGTGCAAAATTCCCACAGTATTATTGGTGGACATTGACACAACCAACAAGCATGAAAATAAACTAAATGCATATTGAAATGTCCCCTTTAGGTGCAACAAACAAAATATTTTAAGACAGGTACCCCTTTAATATAATAATATATTGACTCATGACATTACATAATACACACAAAGAGAAGCACCGGAACGAACAACCGGCTCAATTTCATTGTTAGCCTGTTCTATGGCAATTTACTACCTGGGTGCAGCTTCTTTTTAGCCTAGTAATGGTTTTCACAGAGTATAACTTTCCTGAAGTATATCAGTCTGTTCCCACCTATTAAGGTCAGTCCAGCACCAAAACACCAGGCAATTCCTCTTTGAACAAGGAACACGGCAACACCAGATTATCATTTCAACCTTCATTGGGTCCCATCAGTGAGGTGCAATCATATTTGCCTGAGCATACTGGGCAAGGAATCCACGTCTGGTTGCCCCTTTTTCCCTTAGGGAGACATAATACACACAGAGAGAAGCACACTTACAGGAACGAACAACCACTCAATAATATTGTTAGCCTGTTCTATGGCGATTTACTACCTGGGCGCAGCTTCATTTTAGTCCAGTAAAGCTTTTCACAGAGTAGAACTTTCCTGAAGTATATCAGTCTGATCCCATCTATTAGAGTCAGTTCCACACCAAAACACCAGGCAATTCCTCTTTGAACAAGGAACATGGCAACCCAAGATTATCGTTTCAGCCTTCATTGGGTTCCATCAGTGAGGTGTAACCATATTCACCTGAGCATACTGAACAAGGAGTCCATGTCTGCTTGCTCCTTTTTTCCTTAGGGAGACTTAATACACAAAGAGAGACGCACACTCACAGGAATGAACGACCAGCTCAATAATATTGTTAGCCTGTTCTATGGTGATTTACTACCTGGATGCAGCTTCTTTTTAGCCCAGTAATGTTTTTCACAGAGTAGAAGTTTCCTGTAGTATATCAGTCTTATCCCGCCTATTTAAGGTCATTCCAGCACCAAAACACCAGGCAATTCCTCTTTGAACAAGGAACAAGGCAAACCCAGACTATCGTTTCAGCCTTCATTGGGTCCCATCAATGACGTGCAACCATATTCACCTGAGCCTACTGAGCAAGGAGTCCATGTCTGGTTGCCCTTTTTTCCCTTGAGACTGAATACACATAGGGACAGATCTATCATAGTGCGAGCGGACATGATCCGCTGTAGCATTTCATGTCTGCCGCACATCGATAAATGCCAACAGCATATGCTGCAGCATTTATAATTGCACAAGCATTTCTCGTGAATCAGCCGCTAGCAGGGGGTGTCAATCAACCCGATCATATCCGATTGGGCAGATTGCTGTCCGACCACCTCAGAGGTGGCGGACGAGTTAAGGAGCAGCGGTCTTAAGACCGCTGCTTCTTAACTCCTGTTTCTGTGGAAACAGGTGCATACGGGATGTGATAAATCAGCCCCATAGAGAGAAGCACACTCTCAGGAAGACCATCCGCAATGACATTACATACCCTAACCAACAACACATTCACCATGACAGAGCCATGCTATTTACTTTATCAACAATGATGTAAAGTCAAAATATTGCAGTATTAGATGATAAACAAACGGTTAGAAAAAATCACATTTGATCTGTATAATAGGAAAATAAAGATTGGTTTTCATTGCCACAGAAGTAAAAAAATACATTTCAGAGGGTCCTAATGTATCCTGAGATATGGTACATTTTATAACAATGAACAATATTTGTTCATGAACAAATTAATAAATCATATTTCAGATGAACCCAATCATTGCAAGAAATTATTTCAGGTAATCTGAAAATGATAAAATTACAATTAGTAATGTATTACTACACTTCACATGTGCAAACACACCAACACTGGAAGATTTCAACATAGTATCACCCATGATTAGAAGGAGGTGAGGAGGCCTAAACTCAATACTATATTTATAAAATGTATTTAGTGTATTATCTCCCTTTAATCGCAGAAGATATTCTTTAATGTTATCCAGCCCACACATCTGTAGGATCAACTAGCACATTCTGGCAGTAGGATATCATGGGATTGCTAATGTACATGGAAATCTTTCCCCCTATGACTTTTTGGTGCAAAGATTGAAGGATATCAAGGTTGGGTATCTTAAAGGGACATTAAACACTAAATAGATTGTATAAGTATAGTATTAAGGTTATTCCTCACCTCCCTCTAGTTATGGGTGCAGCCATGTTGAAATCTGTCTTTCACTACATTCCCCTGCTGATATGTTTCCCCATGTGCAGTAATTTTCCTTCAGATACCTGCAACGTAGCCTAGGTTACAAAATGGCAGCACCCATAATTAGCAGGAGGTTAATTAAATAAATATATTTAATGTTTAGTGTCACTTTAATGTTATTTAAGATCAGGGTTAGGGACTGGGGTTAGGACTTGGGAGTTAGCATTATGGCTAAAGTTAACCCAGTAAATGTTAGAGAGAGCTGCAATGCCCACAACGTTCTAACACAAGCAACACTGAGTGGGCCATTTTGTAATAATTTGGTAGCCTCAAAATTCCTATCACATCCACCTTCCTGTCACCATAACATAGGATTATGGTCCCCATAGAGGTAGCAAATATTCTGCAATGACTGTAGACTGCACTGACATTCTACAATAAAATGCTACAATACATTATTTTTTATTCTCTTGGGCCTTAACATGTAAATGATGATCAGTCCAACTGACTGTGATAATTCAACAACAGTGTCTGAAGAACTGTAAAATATCACTTAACATTAAAAGGTCACATCGTCAGGCGCGAGCCGTGAGCAGATTCTGCTCTGCTTTCCAGGCACAAGATTGTGAAGAAAAGTTCACTCATAGTCACATACAGGAAGGAAACGTAACTGAAAGGCTCAGTGAAATACTAAGGGAACCACAAGAATGAGCTGTACTCCAGATTGGTATTATATTCTTGCTGTAGTCAATAAATATAAAAAGTTACACTTTTGGTATTAAAATTAAAGGGACATAAAAATGAATTTACAAGGCACAGCAGTACATTTAAATTTCAATTAGAAGCATTTTTTGCAACAACCTTTCTTATGCAAAACTGTTTCCTTAAAAAAAGTTATTAAGAGTTGAGATAAATTTCTTGTGCACTTGACCTATAACATTTCAAGGAAGCTTTTGTGCAAATGTAAGTTCATTTAAAGATTCTTTAACATTTTTGTATGTAACTTATAATGAATATCATTGATCTTGGCTTAAAGGGACAGTGTGCCCTAATTTTCCCCCTTTAATTTGCTCCCAATTATCCATTTTATCTGCTGGAGTGTATTAAAGGGACAGTAAAGTCAAAATATTCATGATTCAGATAGAGCATGCATTTTAAACAACTTTCCAATTTACTACTTTTATGTCATTTGTTTTCATTTCTGGGTATCCTTTGTTGAAACGTATAAGTAGCTAGGCTGCACTACTGGGAGCTAGCTGGTGATTGGTGGCTGCACATATATATATGCTTTTTGTTATTGGTGTATCAGATGTGTTCAGCTAGCTCCCAGTTGTGCATTGTTGCCCCTAAGCCTAGCGACATATACTTTTCAACAAAGGATGCCAAGAGAACAAAGCAAATTAGATAATAGAAGTACATTGGAAAGTAGACAAATTTTGGATTTCATGTCCCTTTAAATTGTTTACAAATAGCTACTTTACCTTTATTTCAGCATCTGTCCCTTTAAAGTTAGAGATTACATACTGTCACTGAGTGGAATCCTTTGAATATTATACAGATCATACAATACATAATAATGAATGCTTAGTATCTAGTAGTATACAACAATTTTTGTCATTTGTGGAACATTTTGGACTTCAAAGTCTTCAACCTGAAAATGTTTCAAACTCTTGTGACAATATCTTTCAGCCTGCAGAAAACTATATTCACAAAAGTGTATCCTGTTGTGTATCTGAGCTAATGCTTATAAGTTCTCAGGTTAAAATAAGCATGAAGTTACCATGTATTCCCATGCAACTTATCCAAACCTTATAGCTGGAGATAACGGGACAGTTCATTGTAAAATTGTTTCCCCCTTTATGTGTTCCCTGTGACTTATGCCAGCTGCAGAGTATAAATTGTATGAGAAATTGCTCATTTATTCTTCTTAAAATAAATAGCTGGATTTGCTCTTTGAAACCACAGCCCATTAAAATAGGCTAAGCTTGCAGAGAGATCAGACATCCTTACCTCATCACTCAAATACTTCCCTTTCTTACCTCTCTCTTTACAATACTTAGAAAAAACAATTGAACATGATTATTTTAGAGCTTTATCTCTTCAACCTCCCACTATGAGTGTAATTTATTCTGCTGGCTGTGTTTACATACGGCTAGATTACGGGTCTTGCATTATGAGTAAAAAAGCAGCGTTAAGGCTCATAACACTGCTTTTTTACTACCGCTGGTATTACGAGTCTTGTAGGTACAGCTGTCCCGCACACTTTATTGGCCTTACCGCAAATCAACTTACGCAATTTGCGTATAGTCTATTTTCAATGGGACTTCCATAGCGCCAGTATTACAAGCTTGTCCTGGGAGGCCAAAAAGTGAGCGTTACAGCCTATCCCGCAAGATTCGTAACGCATTCTAAAGTCAGTAGTTATGAGTTTTACACTACAACGCTGTAGCATAAAACTCATAACTAAAGTGCTAAAAAGTACACTAACACCCATAAACTACCTATTAACCCCTAAACCGAGGCCCTCCCACATCGCAAAAACTAAAATAAAATTATTAACCCCTAATCTGCCGCTCCTGACATCGCCACCACTATAAGAAACATATTAAGCCCTAAACCGCCGCACTCCCGCATCACAAACACTAGTTAAATATTATTAACCCCTAATCTCCCGCCCCTAACACCACCGCCACCTACCTTAATTTATTAACCCCTAATCTGCCGCCCCAACGTCGTCACCACGATACTAAATTTATTAACCCCTAAACCTAAGCCTAACCCTAACCCTAACACCCCCTAACTTAAATATAATTCAAATAAATCTAAATAAAACTTACTATTAATAACTAAATAATTGCTATTTAAAACTAAATACTTACCTATAAAATAAACTCTAAGCTAGCTACAATATAACTAATAGTTAAATTGTATCTAGCTTAGGGTTTATTTTTATTTTACAGGCAAGTTTGTATTTATTTTAACTAGGTAGAATAGTTACTAAATAGTTATTAACTATTTTTTTCAACCTTAATTCCGATTGGCTGATAGAATTCTATCAGCCAATCGGAATCTAAGGGACGCCATCTTGGATGATGTCACTTAAAGGAATTAAGGTTGAAAAATCAACCAATAGCCAATAGGATTGAGCTCACTGATTGGAACAGCTAATAGAATGTGAGCTCAATCCTATTGGCTGATTGGATTAGCCAATAGGATTGAAGTTCAATCCTATTGGCTGATTGCATCAGCCAATAAGATTTTTTCAACCTTAATTCCGATTGGCTGATAGAATTCTATCAGCAAATCGGAATCTAAGGGACGCCATCTTGGATGACGTCACTTAAAGGAACCTTCATTCGTCGTTAGTCGTCGGCAGAAGAGGATGCTCCGTGTCGGATGTCTTGAAGATGGAGCCTCTCCGCGTCGGAAGGATGAAGATAAAAGATGCCGTCTGGGTGAAGACTTCTGCCCGTCTGGAGGACTACTTCTGCCGGCTTGGATGAAGACTTCTCCCGGCTTCGTTGAGGACTTCTTGCCGCTTCGTTGAGGACTTCTTGCCGCTTCGTTGAGGACTTCTCCCGGCTTCGTTGAGGATGGATGTCCGGTCTTCAAAACTGTAAGTGGATCTTTGGGGGTTAGTGTTAGGATTTTTTAAGGGTGTATTAGGTGGGTTTTATTTTTAGATTAGGGGTTTGGGTTCAATAGAGCTTAGGTTTTTTTAGTTAGGCTTTTATTTGGGGGGTTGGTTGTGTGGGTGGTGGGTTTTACTGTTGGGGGGTGTTTGTATTTTTTTGACAGGTAAAAGAGCTGATCTCTTTGGGGCAATGCCCTGCAAAAGGCCCTTTTAAGGGCTATTGGTAGTTTAGTTTAGGCTAGGTTTTTTTATTTTGGGTGGGCTTTTTTTTATTTTGATAGGGCTATTAGATTAGGTGTAATTAGTTTAAAGATCTTGTAAAGATCTTGTAATTTAGCTAATTGTATTGAATTTAGGTGATTTATTTAATTGTTGTGTAATGTTAGGTGTTAGTGAAACTCAGGTTAGGTTTTATTTTACAGGTACATTTGTATTTATTTTAGCTAGGTAGTTAGTAAATAGGTAATAACTATTTAGTAACTATTCTACCTAGTTAAAATAAATACAAACTTGCCGGTAAAATAAAAATAAACCCTAAGCTAGATACAATTTAACTATTAGTTATATTGTAGCTAGCTAAGGGTTTATTTTATAGGTAAGTACTGTATTTAGTTTTAAATAGGAATTATTTAGTTATTAATAGTAAGTTTTATTTAGATTTATTTTAATTATATTTAAGTTAGTGGGTGTTAGGGTTAGACTTAGGTTTAGGGGTTAATAACTTTAGTACAGTGGCGGCGACATTGCGGGCGGCAGATTAGGGGTTAATAAATGTAGGTAGGTGGAGGTGATGTCGGGGACGGCAGATTAGGGGTTAATATTATTTAACTAGTGTTTGAGATGCGGGAGTGCGGCGGTTTAGGGGTTAATATGTTTATTATAGTGGCAGCGATGTCCGGAGAGGCAGATTAGGGGTTAATAAGTATAATGTAGGTGTCAGCGATGTCGGGGGCGGCAGATTAGTGGTTAATAAGTGTAAGATTAGGGGTGTTTAGACTCAGGGTTCATGTTAGGGTGTTAGGTGTAAACATAAATTTTATTTCCCCATAGGAATCAATGGGGCTGCGTTACGGAGCTTTACACTGCTTTTTTGCAGGTGTTAGACTTTTTCTCAGCCGGCTCTCCCCATTGATGTCTATGGGTAAATCGTGCACAAGCATGTACAACCAGCTCACCGCTGACTTAAGCAGCGTTGGTATTGGAGTGCGGTATGGAGCTCAATTTTGCTCTACGCTTACTTCTGGTCTTTTAACGCCGGGTTTGTAAAAACCTGTAATACCAGCGCTGTAAGTAAGTGAGCGGTGAGAATAACGTGCAAGCTAGTACCGCACAGCTCATAACGCAAAACTCGTAATCTAGCCGACTGTTTGTCAACAGCCTATACCTAGGTATAGAAACTTTCAGTATAGGTAGGGATAATACAGGCTAAATAAGCTATTTCAAATGCCAATATAAAGACTAATGATCTATTTGTAAACAATTTAATACACTCCCACATGTAAAATAAATCATTGGGAACAAATTAAAGGAGAAAAAAGTGTTTGGGGAAACTGCCCCTTTACATAAATTACACAAGGGAGATTACTTTTGGAAGCTCTATAGACACATCTTACTTTAATATATGTATAGGCTCATGACAAGCCCATTTTTAACTGAAATACTTAAGACCAAATGGCCCTAGCAGTTTGTGACCTCTTGGTGTTTATTAAAGGGACATTTGTTCTATCATACATATGAGATAAATGTTTTAAGTAAATGTAAAGTCAAAATTAAATGTTAATATGAGCGTAGGAGCAGTCACATGTCTTTAGCAGTCTATGGCAGCAGAGTTTGCAACTATAACATTAATATAAACATTCTTGCAAACGCTGCTGACAGATGACTATAGATACATGCACGCTCCTGAGTTGACCTAGGATTACTATTTAACAAAGGATAGCAGGAGAACTAAGCAAATGGCTAATATAAAAAGTATATTGTAAAGTTGTTTAATGCTCTATCCAATCCATAGGTTTCATTTTTACTTTACTGTGCCTTTAAACTTGCTGACACTCTTTGGTTTTGAAAATGTGAACTCAAAGCTATTTAGAAAAAAACAACTAATAGGTCAACTAGGCCAACTTATGCTGGGGGTATACGGCCTTGTGCCAGAGAGCTCCTCTTCTGTAATCATTGTGAGAAAAAAGTATCACAGTATCAACAAAAAATGTTTATTTATGTATTTAATGTATGGTGCTATATTATGTCAAATGCAAAAAAACCTTGGTGCCTTATCTGGAACACTTTGGATATAGAACTTGTTGTTTTATATTAGAGAAGAACACTGCATATTATGTAAACCCTTCAAATGTAGCTTAGACCACAGTGGTCAAGGTTTTTAATGATGACACCAAGCAAGCAGCTGCCCAAGGTACTGACCCCAGATAGAATGTTACCAAAAACAGCTGGGTTCTGTGGAACGTTAATAGGTCAAATTTATAAAATACAGAATACATAAAACCATGTGATCGTATTTTGGGGGGAATAAAGTAAACCAGTGTTGTTTGGGGGAGTTAAACACTTTCCATGTATCTTGTGGCTTTCTCACTGGGTTACTCTGGAATTAAAGGGACATTCTGGTCAAAATTTAAATGCAAATAGATGAATGACATATTTAAATAGAAATATATTGGCAATATACATGCATTGGCATAATTGCTTCTAGTAAAAGTTATCACTTATTTAGTGCTAACATTTTTTCTGCATGTGCACATGAAGCATAGCTAGATATTCTTAGTGCAATAGCATTTTAAATCATGTAGCTGCTCTGAACACCAGTGGGGCTTTATTATGTGAGCAATTAACAAATTGAGTCATTACCAGATGGTAAAAGCACCTTAGGCTCTCTTAGAAAGTGCTGTGTTTAAAATGCTGGTGCACGGTACATATTTAAATACACATTTGAAACAGCTTTAGCTTTTAGTAGAAACATATTTGCTAATACATGTGTATTGCAAAAATGCTTCTATTCAAAGCTGAAATGTATCTATGTGGATTCCAAGTTTGGTTGGAACGTCCTGTAAAAGATGCTCATCAAATTGTACTTCTGTTATCAAATGAACCTCTTTCTTTTTGTATAATTTGTTTAAACGTAGCTCCTTTCTATGAGAGTATACTTAGGAAGGTAGGCTTAGGAGCTTGCATGTTGCTTGTTCTATATATGGCAGCAATGTTTGCAACAATGTTGTACATATAGTGCTCAACAAATGTGCACACTCCTGAGCTTGGCTAGGTATGTACTCATGACAAGCTTGTTAAAGCACCATTAAACTTGACATTTCAATATCGCATAAAATGTTTCATTATTGCAAGTTAAACATTATTGGAATTCATTATTTATTTTGCAGCCTTTTGCTGTAAAAATTAATCTAAAAATTGTGCTTATTTCACTTTCTTCTAGGGAGGCTTGGGTTAATACTTTAAGGCGATTTATGTGAGCGTTTGTTTATTTTTCCTTCCCTCTCTAAGCTTCTATGGTTTCACATGCTTTTAAAAGGTGGATTATCAGTTTTGCATCAATAATCATGATAGGAAAATCAGTGCTAAACCTCCTTAACCCTTAAGACCAGCGCCATACCTCGTTCATGTGGATAAAACTTGCACTCTTAACATTGCAAAGACTTTTCTGCAGGTGTTAGGACTTTAAAAAAGGGCAAATGTATGCTATTTTTGTAGGAAAGGCTTTTAAAAGGTCAACTCGATATTACTTATTATTGATTTAGTAACATACTTTTCAGTTACAGGGACAGTCAAGTCCAAAAAAAAACTTTCATGATTCAAATAGGGCATGTCATTTTAAACAACTTTCCAATCTAGTGTAATCATCAATTTTGCTTTGTTCTCTTTGTATTCTTAGTTGAAAGCTAAACCTAGGAGGTTCATATGCTAATTTCTTAGACCTTGAAGATCGCCTCTGCATTTGACAGTTTTTCACCACTAGAGGGCATTAGTTCATGTGTTTCATATAGATAACATTGAACTCATGTGAATTTACCGAGGAGTGAGCACGGATTGGCTAAAATGCAAGTCTGTCAAAAGAAGTGAAATAAGGGGGCAGTCTGCAGAGGCTTAGATACAAGGTAATCACAGAGGTTAAACGTGTATTATTATTACTGTGTTGGTTATGCAATACTAAGGAATGGGTAATTAAGGGATTATCTATCTTTTAAAACAACAATTCTGGTGTTTACTATCATTTAATTCTAATTGTTCATGTTTGTTTTCTTGGCAAAATTAATATATATATAATCTTTTTGGGAGCTGCTGCTGACTAATCTTCTTTTTTATTCTGCCCAGTAGATTTTCCTCAGGGGAAATAGTGGTAAATGTTTTTTCGTTAAAAAAAAAATCTGAATGACCCCATATTGGGTAGAAGACAATTTCCACATATATAAATATATATGTGTGTTTGTGTGTGTATAAAGAGAGTGGAAGCTAAGATAGATACATACACACACACACACACATATATATTTATATATATACAGTATATATGTGTGTGTATACAG
>NC_069506.1:26806994-26859494 GCF_027579735.1 Bombina bombina | reverse complement strand
AACGAGGGAACATATTTAGGTTACAAATGAATAACCTGTAGAGCATAGGAATAAACTCATCTACTAGAGATAGGGTCTGTAAATCTTCCACATTGAACTTAGTTTAATTTTATAATAATTTTCCGTTACATGTTCACAACATTCATTACAATGGAAGCTATAAAGATAAGACTATGGGGAATATTTATCAAGCTCTGTATGGAGCTAAAACCCCTGTGTTTGTGGTGAGCTTGCAGGCTCGCCAGAAACACAAGTTATGAAGAAGCGGTGTGAAGACCGCTGCTCCAAAACCTGTCTGCCTGCTCTGAGGAGGCGGACAGAACTCGCAAGAAATCAACCCGATCCAATACAATCGGGTTGATTGACACCCCCTGCTAGCGGCAAATTGGCCACGAATCTGCAGGGGGCAGCATTGCACCGGCAGTTCACAAGAACTGCTGGTGCAATGATAAATGCCGACAGCGTATGTCAGCATTTATTGATGTGCGGCGGACATGATCCGCAATATCGGATCATGTACGTCCGCACCTTGTTAAATAGGTCCCTATGGGTTTATTTACTTTAGTAAAAAAAAAAAAATCATCAGTGATGTGTTCATAGACTGAGAATGACACACTGGGGTGTTTTCAGACTGAGGGTAACTTACACTGGGGTGTTTGCAGATTGAGGGTGACTTACACTGGGTCTTTGCAGACTGAGGGTGACTTACACTGAGGGTGTTTACAAACTGAGGGTGACTTACACTGAGTGTGTGCAGACTGAGGGTGACTTATACTGGGGTGTTTGCAGATTGAGGGTGACTTACACTGGGTCTTTGCAGACTGAGGGTGACTTACACTGAGGGTGTTTGCAGATTGAGGGTGACTTACACTGAGGGTGTTTGCAGATTGAGGGTGACTTACACTGGGTCTTTGCAGACTGAGGGTGACTTACACTGGGGTGTTTGCAGATTGAGGATGACTTACACTGGGTCTTTGCAGACTGAGGGTGACTTACACTGAGGGTGTTTGCAGACTGAGGGTGATTTACACTGAGGGTGTTTACAAACTGAGGGTGACTTACACTGAGGGTGTTTACAAACTGAGGGTGACTTACACTGGGCTGTTTACAGACTGAGGGTGACTTGCACTAAGGGTGTATAAAGACTGAGGGTGACTTACACTTGGGTGTTTACAAACTGAGGGTGACTTACACTGAGGGTGTTTACAAACTGAGGGTGACATACACTGGGGTTTTACAAACTGAGGGTGACTTACACTGGGGTGTTTACAGACTGAGGGTGACTTGCACTAAGGGTGTTTACAGACTGAGGGTGACTTACACTTCGGTGTTTACAAACTGAGGGTGACTTACACTTCGGTGTTTACAAACTGAGGGTGACTAACACTGAGGGTGTTTACAGACTGAGGGTGACTTACACTGAGGGTGTTTGCAGACTGAGGGTGACTTACACTGGGTGTTTACAGACTGAGGGTGACTTACACTGGGTGTTTGCAGACTGAGGGTGACTTACACTGAGGGTGTTTACAAACTGAGGGTAACTTACACTGGGGTGTTTACAGACTGAAGGTGACTTGCACTAAGGGTGTTTACAAACTGAGGGTGACTTACACTGAGGGTGTTTACAGACTGTGGGCGACTTACACTGGATGTTTGCAGCCTGAGGGTGACTTACACTAAGGGTGTTTACAGACTGAGGGTGACTTACACTGGGGTGTTTACAGACTGAGGATGACTTACACTTGGGTGTTTACAAACTGAGGGCGACTTACACTGGGTGTTTGCAGCCTGAGGGTGACTTACACTAAGGGTGTTTACAGACTGAGGGTGACTTACACTGGGGTGTTTGCAGATTGAGGGTGACTTACACTGGGTCTTTGCAGACTGAGGGTGACTTACACTGGGTGTTTGCAGACTGAGGGTGACTTACACTGAGGGTGTTTACTAACTGAGGGTGACTTACACTGGGGTGTTAACAGACTGAGGGTGACTTACACTGGGGTGTTTACAAACTGAGGGTGACTTACACTGAGGGTGTTTGCAGACTTAGGGTGACTTACACTAAGGGTGTTTGCAAACTGAGGGTGACTTAAATTGGGGTGTTTACAGACTTAGGGTGACTTACACTGGGGGTGTTTGCAGACTGAGGGTGACTTAAATTGGGGTGTTTACAGGATGAGGGTGACTTACACTGAGGGTGTTTGCAAACTGAGGGTGACTTACACTGAGGGTGTTTGCAGACTGAGGGTGACTTACACTGAGAATGTTTGCAGACTGAGGGTGACTTACAAACACTGAGGGTGACTTACACTGGGGGTGTTTGCAGACTGAGGGTGACTTACACTGGGTGTTTGCAGACTGAGGGTGACTTACACTGGGTGTTTGCAGACTGAGGGTGACTTACACTGGGTGTTTGCAGACTGAGGGTGACTTACACTGAGGGTGACTTACACTGGGGGTGTTTACAGACTGAGGGCGACTTACACTGGGTGGTTGCAGCCTGAGGGTGACTTACACTGGATCTTTGCAGACTGAGGGTGACTTACACTGGGGTGTTTGCTGTCTGAACGTTACTTAGAATGGGGTGGTTGCAGACTGAGGGTGACTTACACTGAGGGCTTTACAGACTGAGGGTGATTTACACTGGGGTGTTTGCAGACTGAGGGTGACTTAAATTGGCGTGTTTACAGACTTAGGGTGACTTACACTGGGGGTGTTTGCAGACTGAGGGTGACTTACACTAAGGGTGTTTACAGACTGAGGGTGACTTACACTGGGGTGTTTGCAGATTGAGGGTGACTTACACTGGGTCTTTGCAGACTGAGGGTGACTTACACTGGGTGTTTGCAGACTGAGGGTGACTTACACTGAGGGTGTTTACTAACTGAGGGTGACTTACACTGGGGTGTTTACAGACTGAGGGTGACTTACACTGGGGTGTTTACAAACTGAGGGTGACTTACACTGAGGGTGTTTGCAGACTTAGGGTGACTTACACTAAGGGTGTTTGCAAACTGAGGGTGACTTAAATTGGGGTGTTTACAGACTTAGGGTGACTTACACTGGGGGTGTTTGCAGACTGAGGGTGACTTAAATTGGGGTGTTTACAGGATGAGGGTGACTTACACTGAGGGTGTTTGCAGACTGAGGGTGACTTACACTGAGGGTGTTTGCAGACTGAGGGTGACTTACACTGAGAATGTTTGCAGACTGAGGGTGACTTACAAACACTGAGGGTGACTTACACTGGGGGTGTTTGCAGACTGAGGGTGACTTACACTGGGTGTTTGCAGACTGAGGGTGACTTACACTGGGTGTTTGCAGACTGAGGGTGACTTACACTGAGGGTGACTTACACTGGGGGTGTTTACAGACTGAGGGCGACTTACACTGGGTGTTTGCAGCCTGAGGGTGACTTACACTGGATCTTTGCAGACTGAGGGTGACTTACACTGGGGTGTTTGCTGTCTGAACGTTACTTAGAATGGGGTGGTTGCAGACTGAGGGTGACTTAAACTGAGGGCTTTACAGACTGAGGGTGATTTACACTGGGGTGTTTGCAGACTGAGGGTGACTTAAATTGGCGTGTTTACAGACTTAGGGTGACTTACACTGGGGGTGTTTGCAGACTGAGGGTGACTTACACTGGGGTGTTTACAGGCTGAGGGTGACTTACACTGAGGGTGTTTGCAGACTGAGGGTGACTTACACTGAGGGTGTTTACAGACTGAGGGTGACTTACAATGGGGTGTTTACAGGCTGAGGGTGACTGACACTGAGGGTGTTTGCAGACTGAGGGTGACTTACACTGAGGGTCTTTGCAGACTGAGGGTTACTTACACTGAGAATGTTTACAGACTGAGGGTGACTTACACTGGGGGTGTTTACAGACTGAGGGTGACTTACAATGGGGTGTTTGCAGACTGAGGGTGACTTACACTGGGGTGTTTGCAGACTGAGGGTGACTTACACTAAGGGTGTTTACAGATTGAGGGTGACTTACACTGGGGTGTTTACAGACTGAGGGTGACTTACACTGGGGTGTTTGCAGACTGAGGGTGACTTACACTGAGGGTGTTTGCAGACTGAGGGTGACTTACACTGGGGTGTTTGCAGATTGAGGGTGACTTACACGGGGGGTGTTTACAGACTGAGGGTGACTTACACTGGGGAGTTTACAGACTGAGGGTGACTTACACTGGGGTGTTTACAGACTGAGGGTGACTTACACTGGGGTGTTTACAGACTGAGGGTGACTTACACTGGGGGTGTTTACAGACTGAGGGTGACTTACACTGGGGTGTTTACAGACTGAGGGTGACTTACACTGGGGTGTTTACAGACTGAGGGTGACTTACACTTGGGGTGTTTACAGACTGAGGGTGACTTACACTGGGGGTGTTTACAGACTGAGGGTGACTTAAATTGGGGTGTTTACAGACTGAGGGTGACTTACACTTGGGGTGTTTACAGACTGAGGGTGACTTACACTGGGGGTGTTTACAGACTGAGGGTGACTTACACTGGGGGTGTTTACAGACTGAGGGTGACTTACACTTGGGGTGTTTACAGACTGAGGGTGACTTACACTGGGGGTGTTTACAGACTGAGGGTGACTTACACTGGGGTGTTTGCAGACTGAGGGTGACTTACACTGGGGTGTTTACAGACTGAGGGTGACTTACACTAAGGGTCTTTGCAGACTGGGGGGACTTACACTGAGGGTGACACACTGGGGGTGTTTACAGACTGAGGGTGACTTACACTGGGTCTTTGCAGACTGAGGGTGACTTACACTGGGGGTGTTTACAGACTGAGGGTGACTTACACTGGGTCTTTGCAGACTGAGGGTGACTTACACTGGGGTGTTTACAGACTGAGGGTGACTTACACTGGGGGTGTTTACAGACTGAGGGTGACTTACACTGGGTCTTTGCAGACTGAGGGTGACTTACACTGGGGGTGTTTACAGACTGAGGGTGACTTACACTGGGGGTGTTTACAGACTGATGGTGATTTTACTTTTGGGCAACCAGAAAACTGTTAAAGGGATAGTCTAGTCAAAATTAAACTTTCATGATTCAGATAGAACATGCAATTTTAAGCAACTTTTTTCTCTCTGTATCTTTATTTGAAAAAGCAAGAATGTAAGCTTAGGAGCTGAACCATTTTTGGTTCAGCACCTGGGTAGCGCTTGCTGATTGGTGGCTAAATGTAATCCAGCAATCAGCAAACGCTACCCAGTGTGTGCAGCTGAACCAAAAATGGACCTGCTCCTAACCTTACATTCTTGCATTTTTAAATAAAGATACTAAGAGAACGAAGAAAAATTGATAGTAAGAGTAAATTGGAAAGTTGCTAAAAATTGCTGCTCTATCTCATTGGTTTTCAAACCTGTCCTCACGCCTCCCCAACGGTCCAGGTTCTCTGGATTATTTTGGATTAGAGCCTAATAACCATGTTTACTAATCATCTGATTAGTGCTCCCGTTCAGATATCCTTAAAATGTGTCCTGTTAGGGAGGTCTGAGAACAGGTATTAAAATCAGTGCTCTATCTGAATCATAAAAGTTTAATTTTTACTAGAGTATCCCTTTAAGTGCTCTTTTGTTTTCCTGAATGGATTTTTATAGATCCTCTGTTTGATCCCAGATTTTCCAGCAAACCATACACAGTATTGAGACAGGGTTAATTACAGGAAAAAGCAGAAAAACCTCAGGTCAGTAGAGGCAGCAACTCTGGTTTCCTGTAAAATAATACAACATGTCCACTAGTCCATGTTACTCTGTGGATGGAGGGAGCTCTCAGCATAAGCAGTTTCCAATTTCTGCTGCATATGTTCTGCCTTTCACTATTTATTTTATTTCACATTCTCTCCTTGTATTCAAAGGGAATTCACTGAGGGAGTATAGAGTATTACAAAAACAAAACAAAAACGTTCCCATGTGTTTCTATTGTCAAATTTAGCTCCTCCTCTGCTGGAGCTTAGCTTTATTAAGTGACAGCATACTGAGGTAGTCTCACCCTGTCTTAAAGGGACATGAAACCCATTTTTCTTTCTTTCATGGGAGCATGTGAATTTCCAATTTAAATCTATTATATAATTATCCTTTGTTGGAAAGAATGCCTAGAAGGCTTAAGAGCAGCAATGCATCACTGGGAGCTAGCTGCTGATTGGTGGTTGCCTCTTGTTTTTGGCTTACCTGGTGTGCTCAGCTACCTCCCAGTAGTGCTTTGTTGCTCTTTCAACAAAGGATACCAAAAGAACAAAGCAAATAGAAGTCAATTGTAATGTTGTTTAAAATTTTACTCTATTACTGAATCATGAAAGAAAAATTTGGTGTTCTATGACCTTTTAAGCACTATAAGTTAGATTACAATTGAAGCGCTAAATATCGCTTATGCAAAATCAATATTAGGGCTTCACTGAGTAATACCAGCGCACACTAATGCTGGGAAACATTGCGCTTACGAGAGCGTGCTTCTGTAGGCTCCTATGAGAGCCTCATACTCATGCCGTGAGTATATGATTATATAAATATATATTTATGTGTTAATATGTGTATATAAACATTTTTTTTTTAAAGTAAATTTTTTATTGAAGTTAAAGTAAAGATTAACAAACAAGATTCGCCTTTGAACAAATGTTACATCAAAATAAGTAATACATTATCTGTAAACAAATATTATTGACAAAACAAAATGAGCATGTAGAAATAAGATTACACATCAAGTCTAAAGATGGTAATAGAAAAGTGTTTAGGCGAGGTAAAAAGAAACTTCATTTTATGTTATATTATGGGATAGTTGATCTCCACAATGCAATAGAAAAGACTCTTTAAACTGTCAGGGTCAGTGATATTAGCTTGTGGAGAATTGGCATATGTATTGGCCACTCTTGGGCCATAGTATATAAGGTGGGAGGGAAGATCAGCGGGCAAAAGCCACTCAAAGTATAAGGGGGAGGTAGGGGGGAGGGGGGGCGGAGCCTTCAAACAGTAGAGGAGGGGCTCATAATATATTGGAGCATTAAATAGGTTCTTCAACTGTTAAATAGCTACTGAAGGTAACGATAGGGTTATTAAATTCCCATTTCGGATGAGTCAGTAGAACTTATTACTGCCTATGTAGAGCAGGAAAATCAACTATAGAATAATGGCTTATTAGGAGTTTAGTATACTGTGCAATAGTACAATCCATAGGTACAATGAAAGTCAGGTACAGGATTGCCCCTACCTATTACGTTCCATAGATGCACATATGAGGGGGCATTATCAATGTAATAAGCACACGTGTATGTACAGTTTATGAATAACAGTGAGCAATCAACAAAAACCTTTCCACATTCTGTAATAGTAGACCTTATTGTATGTTTGGCTCTTTACATCTCCCTTTGTCGCCTGATAAGTGTAATAAGGGATAAGTAATATAATAAGGTTACAGTACCAAGTAACTCCCATCTGGCCAGCTATATATCATGTGAAGTAGATCACATGCAACAGATTTGATAGCAGTATACAATATCTAAATAGGCAGATAATTAAAATATTAAATGTAGAAAAACATCATCATCTAACGGTTGGAAATTTGATTATAATTCAGCTAAACCAGAGTTGTTATGAGAACTTATAGAACTTTTAGGGGACCGAGCATGGCTGCTCTTCAAATATTAAAGTTAACCTTCTAAATAGGGAGAGTAAAAGATCGAGTCTCAATCTTGGGTCCATTTTTAAGAAATGGGATCTTGGTGGGGATATACCTCTAAGATATTGGTCGGCTAAATATAGACATAATACTCAGAATAACAATATATTAACTTGTGTCCCTCCTCTGAAGCAGGTAGGTTATGGTCTGCTCCCCATCGAAGCATTGGTTGTTAAATGTGCCAAAGAGAAAACATTGGGAGAGTGAAAATTAGAGCTTCCTAGTCACAAAGGACCAAAGAGTAGTAGTCCCAACTCCGAGATGAATCAGTCTATTGCAGGGTGGAGTTTGAATCTAGTGATGGGGTGACCTTGGATAGGGACTGCTGAGGGGCCATCTTGCGGACCCCTGGGGGAAGCCGATTCCACGGCGGGGCTTCCGCTCTCAAATCTCCAGAAGGGGTTTTAGAAGAAGAGGTTGGAGGCCTATCTGGTAGAAGATCCCATTTCGAGAGAAGGTTTCTGGCTTGTTCCGGGGATGTGATAATGTGTTGCAGATCATCTTTGGTTACAAAAAGACGTACCGGAAAGCCCCACCTGTACTTAATGTCCTTACTCCTGAGGATTCTAGTAAAGTCCCTGTATGCCCTTCTTTGCTGGAGGGTGTGAGGTGAGAGATCAGGGAAGATTTGTAGAGTATTGAACTTTGTGGGGGTCAGTGATCCTGAGTTAACTGCTCTAAGGAATTTTTCCCTAAATGTGAAATAATGCAGTCTCACCACCACATCTCTCGGTTTGTCATTCGAGATGGCTCTCGGTCTAACAGCTCTGTGGGCTCTATCGATGAGGGATTCAGGATCTTTCAAAGGTCCCAGCGCAGCTGTAAAAACTTCTTGCAAGTAGGATTGTAAGTCTTTGGGGAGAACACTTTCAGGGATGCCCCTTAGGCGAACATTGTTGCGCCTGGAGCGGTCTTCTAGGTCTGCAAGTTTGGACTCTAATACTGAAATTTGGCCTGCCAGGATTTCCGAGTAAGAGATAAGGTTTGTATGGTCGACTGAGAGGTCCTCTTGCTTGCTCTCCAAAGTGTCGGTGCGCTCACCGATTGCGGCAATATCTCTTCTCAAGTCAGAGCATGATTTATCGAACCTCTTACAGATGGATTCATGGTGTGAGGTCAACATGGTTTTTATCTGGATCATCATGTTGTTATTAGCGTTGGCAATGTCTGCCAAGCTTGCGGGTTGTGAGGTGGTTGAAGACTCTCTCTCAATACTTGGCTCTGAGCGGCAGGTTGAATCAGAGAGGTCATCTTCCGAGCATTGCTCCTGCTCTCTACGGGATTGCTGGAAATGTTCTTTCATTGTTCTTTTCGGACCTGTGGGACCTTTCGATTTTCTTCTATGAGCCTGTGACATAGCTCCTCAAGGTAGATGTTGTGAACAGTCAACGTGGGAGATAATAGCTGCCTCAGGTGTAGGTTATGGGAGCAAGCAAATGTTGACAGAAATGTTCGTGATGCTGTAGGCTTATTCTGGCTCACCCCTGGGCCCCTGACCTAATGCATTGTATTTCTAGCCAGCCATTGCTGAGCGACCAGGAAACATATCTCAATTAAGGCCAGGTATTCTTGTCTGAATGCGTAGACTTCTGTATGATAGGAGACTTGCCTGATCTCACCTCTTGTGGTTTCTTAAACAGATACACAGGCTACCCCAAATACTCTCCCCAGGGAGGTTGCCCTCACAGGGCGATCACGGGCAGGGGAAGTGGGATATGACCCGCTGTCACAACGGGCAGCGGGAAAAGGGGGGGGAGAGTATAGTCAGAGACTGGGATCAAGTGGAAATCTGCGAGGACAGAGGGCTACCAGGGTAAAATTTTCTTAGGAGTAGGCAGTATAATGTTCACAAATTCTTTAACTTTGGAGCAGTAACCCACCAAGAAGAATCAGGAAATCAGGCAGCGTGAATTGAGAGGGTACTCTATCTCTCAGGGGTGGGAGGTAGGGCAGAGACTATGGGAGACCCTCCAAAAGCTATGCAGAATCCAAGGCAGACTGAGTGCAATTAAAAATAGCTCCAGCAGTGTGGGTTCAGGAAGATGGTGACAATATGTTTTTGGGCACATAGAAAGACAAAAAAAAGTTCAGTGGCTCTTACTCCTATTATCTGTCCTCTGTTCCTGTTTGTATAGTTACAGGGCTGGTGGGATATACAGTTCCCCAGTTGCTATAGGTTGGAAAGTATAAGTGCAGTATATTTCGTAAGGCTGTGTGAAATCTGCATTCCAGCCAAAAGTGTACACCCTGAGAGCAATAAGGATAGCTGTAGCTGCACAGCGTGAGTCCAAATAAGTCAATTAGGGGGACAATACATTTGATTTATAACAGTTCAAGAGCCCCTTGTCAGAGAAGTGCCTCAGCTTGTCAGGGCAAGATGTGTAGTATAAAAGAAGATGGCGGAATTTCCCGCCCCTCTTACCCTGCCGATTCCAACCTCTCACAAGTCTTCTATTTGTGTCTTCTAGCCGGGCCTCCGACCAAAGTGGAGCTGTGTATCAGGGCTGCTCCACACTGAGACCCTCCTTCATATTCTCCTGTATTTCGCCCCAGCGGGCTCCGGTGAGGGCCGCAGCCGCGGCCTTTATTAGCTCCAGACCGGCGGCTGTAGAACCGGGTGAGCGCGTCACAGCGCGGATCTGCTTATTCCTCCTGTCGCCTGCTCTGAAGTTAGCTGCAAGTGTATCCTCACTTGAATTGAGGGAATAAAAGCGCTATAGTCCTTTTTAGTCCGGTTTTGTTAATTTGCCGGACAGAGCTCTCTCAAAGTGCAGCTGCTGCCTACGGCGGTTAACTCCGCCCCCCATGTATATAAACATTTTAACACATAAATATATATGTATATAAGCATATTTACAGGGAACACACAGTTCCCATAGACTGCAATGTAAAGGTGCGTTTCAGTGTCTTTTTTGTTGTTGTCTTTTTTCAAACACCCGACAGCCGACGTATTTAGCCCCAAAAAACTGCTAACTGCAGTTTTTTTTATTTTTAAAAAGCTACATTTAAAAAAAAAAAAAAAAATAATAATAATAAATAAAAAAAAACTAACACTTGATTTTAAGGGGAATTTGGGGCAGGTTTATCAAATTAACTAGAGATCTGATCTATGGTTAATTTTATAATTACTAATTGCTACTGCAAGCTCGCGGTAGCAATAACCAGCCATATGACTGGTTATTTATCTTGCACCCACAAATGGGCAAATTTAAATAAATTAGCACTCCACTTGTAATTTAGCCCAATATGTATATTATTGTTACCAGGGTCGGCTCCAGAACGAATGAAATGGGGGGGCATTTTTTTTTCACGAGGGGGCACGCATTTAAAAAGCATGTATGAGAGTCAAAATAAGAGCAGACCTACTGTGGCAGTCCAGGGGTTACATTTATCAGATCTCTGGCTGTGCAGGAGTTAAATTTGTTTATATTTCTGGAAGTGCAGCGGTTACATGTGTCATATCTCAAGGAGTATAGGGGTTACATTTATAAGATGTCTGGCAGTGCCGCAGCAGTTACATTTACCAGATTTATGGCAGTGCAGGGGTTACATTTGTCATATCTCAGGAATGTCTCCCACATATGATACAGCCAGTGGACACATATACACACACACACACATGGTATATATGTATATACACACACATATATATATATATATATATATATATATATACACACAAACAATATATATATATATATATACACACAGTGTGTGTATTGTGTGTATGTATGTATGTGTGTGTGTGTGTGTGTGTGTATATATATATATATATATATATATATATATATATATATATATAATAAAACAACATTGGGGACAAATAGATGTTTTGAAACATGTAAATAATAAACATAAGGCTATTTCACTCATTGTCCAACAGCTACATTTGAAGTGTGTGTATTTGAGCACCTATAATCTGACACACATTTTACACTGATCACTGCAGATAAAGCAGGCACAATGCACACTTGTTTTGTGTGACCTGCAGTGGGGAAACCAAGGAATTCCCAATTTGCTTCTTTATCTGTGGCTGCCAGGATATAAAGCACAATAGGGAAGGGATACTACTCTAACACACACATTGGTTATACGGCTGTGTTTTCACAAAATTACTTCTGCCTTCCCTCTCACTGACTGTTAGCTTCTCCCAGCACTTCCTGCAGAGGTCTGATGATGTCATCATCTCACTTCAGCTCCGTAGTAAGTGGGCTCATTGCCCCCCAAAGCCCCCCCTTAGAGCCGACCCTGATTGTTACAAACAAAGTTGCATATACTGTTGCCATAATGTGCTAGATAGATAGATAGATAGATAGATAGATAGATAGCACATACAAACACTTTTTTATTCCTGGGTAGGAGTGATATGGTAATCATCTAAGCCCTATGCCTCCCCCCACTCCACATACATACACACACACTCACACACACATATACCACTTGTAGAATCAATCTAACCAACCAACAAAGCCATTCTTTATACACGCACATACACATATATATATGTATGTAATATCTAATCTGCCGCTGTCTTTATACACACACATACACATATATATATATATATATATATATATATGCATGTTATATCTTATCTGCCGCTCTCTTTATACACACACATATATAAATGTATGTTATATCTTATCTGCCGCTGTCTTTATACACACACATACACATATATATATATATATATATATATATATATATGCATGTTATATCTTATCTGCCGCTCTCTTTATACACACACATATATAAATGTATTTTATATCTTATCTGCCGCTCTCTTTATACACACACACATATATATATATGTGTGTGTGTGTGTATGTATGTATCTATATTATCTGCCGCTCTCTTTATACACACACACATATATATATGTGTGTGTGTGTGTGTGTGTGTGTGTGTGTGTATGTATCTATCTAATCTGTCACTCTCTTTATACACACACACATCTTTCTAAACTTGCATAAAGGAATAATCAGTGACACTAGTAGAAACATGTTTTAGTTGCAGGTATAACCATACTCCCAGAAAAAGCAAACAGAGCGATGAGAGCCCATTCTCTTAAAAGATGTACAGTCACATCAGTACAGAGATGTAGATCACATTAATAAAGACATTTAGTCAGATCAATACACTTGTCACCCAGATGCTGGAAATTCAGATTCTAAGCTCAAGCTCTCTGTTAAGTAATGCACAGCTGGATGTAAGTCATATACATTAATTTACAGACGTGCTGAAAGTGTGACTATAGCAAAAGCACATTTATCTAAGAGAAATTCAAGAACGCTAATGGCTTTGAGTATAATGTGTATGACTCTATGTGTGGTGTTTGCATGTGCTTAGTGTGTGTGTTTGTGTGTATCACTGTGCAAGGTGATTGTATATTTTCTGTGAATGAGTCTATGTAGGGTCTTGTGTTTGGTTGTGAGTCTGTGCATGATGTGCGTATGTATATATATGCAGTACCAATTTGTACATTATATATGCCTATGTATGGTAAAAAACAGAGGTATCATGGATAATCCTTTTAAAAAACGTATCTTTATTAAATCCTTTAAAAGACACTGTATCCACCTTAGTGTGACATAAGCTTAAGAAATGGACTTACGCGTTTCGGCATGAGCCTTAATCATATGCCTATATATATCTGTGAGTTTATGTTGCGAGTTGTCTATAGCCACAAATAATTTATATACAAATGATACTTTAGTGTCTGACCCTTTGGCAATGATCTTGCAAAACCCATAGTGAGATACTGTACATTCTGCATGTTTCTTACTCTCTCCAATTGAATGTAAATAGACTTATTATGTCTGTATCGCCCCCTCCTCTCTCACTTGACCTATAATCTGCATTATTTTTGTTCATTCTGCTGAGCGTTTCATTTGTTAGATTTTTACAGACACATAATTGCACCTTTTTGCCTTTGACAGCGTTGCAGTGTCCGGGGGAGACTTATGTAGTTAGTTTAGATTCAGGACTCGTTCTCTCCTATTAAAAACGCTTAACATCTCTAGCACTGAATGCAGATGTGCCCTGCCAACAAATGTACAAAGGTTTGTACTATAATTCTTTGGAGGTACACAATTATAAAAGCCTTTACACCAATTAACTATTGCACGATATGAATAAATTATAGTATAAAAAATATATATATATACTTTTAACTGTAAAGATACATTGTCTTTTTTAATGTGTGTATAAAAAATACTGAATTGCAAAATATGTGTGTTACATAAACAATGCTGTTTTTTTACATTTAAAATTGTAATTTTAATAGCTAAATGTGCATTGTTTTGCAGTCCAATTATATCTTCTTGAAAAGCATCATGAGTGTAGATCACCTTATTGCCTTTGCTGTGACCAGTGAGAGACATTTATACATGAGCTCCTGAATATAACAACTAATCACTGTGCACCATGTGTAATGTTTTTTTATTTATTTTCATATTTAAATTACAAGGAAAGCAGGCAAAATAATTAAATAAGCTTTTTGTTTTTTATTTACTGTGCATATTAATATTTTTATGGGAATTACATTTTGAGTTTAGTGTCTCTTTTATTTTGCTAATGCTGTCCATACTTATAAACACCATGGTCTTTTTCTATATCCAAAGCACTCTGTTGATTCATTTGTTCAGGCTGTTTATTGTGTGAATATATTGTATGCAGCTTTCGTGAGATTTGGCTTCTGTTTTAAAGTAATTGTTTATCTAAGAGCCATTGATAAATTAGTGAAGCTGCCCAAATTAAATGGATATAATACTCAAATGTTCTCTGTATACTCTAAAATAGTATATTCTAAAATATATTAGAGTACTATTTTTTAATTAAAATAAAAGTGTCTTCGCTGAATAAAAACAACCTTTTCTGTGTTTTCTAAGTTGTCAATATTATCCAATCAGCAGTGGGATCCCAAGACCAGTGTTCCTGCTAATGCTACATTTTGTGAGCCACCCGGCAGTGAACCAGTTAATATGGGGGGGAAAACCTAGACTCTGCATTATGTAGTGTTTAATAACTGCAGGGTGTGGTTCCTTAATTAACTGTTTCATTGCTGGGCCTCTCTCAAAATGTGGCCTTAGTTGGAGCATTGCCAAGGACCCAGTTTAACACATGCTCTTCCTGTAAGTTTAAAGTTAGGTTTAAACAGCTTTACGTTTCATGTAAAATATATTTTTTAACATGTACTTACTGTTCTTTTAAATTCATGATAACAAATGTTGAGTATCATGTCCCTTTAAAGGGACACTCGGGTCAAAATAAACTTTTGTTATTCAGAAAGAACAGCAGTTTTAAGTCACTTTCCAATTTACTTCCATTGTCAAATTTTGTTCAGTCTTTTAATATTCACACTTTCTGGGGAACAAAATCCTAGTGAGCATATGCACAAGCTCACAGGGTATATGTATACTAGTCTGTGATTGGTTGATGTCTGTCACATGATACAGGGGGCCGTAAAATGGGAGAAAAAAATAAAATTTTAAACATGTTGATTGTTTTTTGCATGATTCTAAATTATAATTTTACTAAACCAAAACTGATTTCTGCCCCTAGTCTGTCATTGCTGCCTTGAATAATGTCTATATGGATTTATATAGTGGGGTGTGACAGGATTCCTGCCCTATGATCGCTAGGTGGAGCAAGGTAATCGTGTTGTCTCTAGACAACTTCCTACTGCAGCTAAACATCTTGGGCGCGATCCGATATAGATCGCAGTTTGCGGCGCAAGCGAGGGAACCGGCGTCGCCCGCAGTTTCAGCTCGCAACTCGAGCTATCCCATATAGGTCGCCGTCAGATGCTAACGTGCCGTAAGTCTGACAAACCAGCGATGTCCAGAAATCTGCGCAAGTACAAATTTCTGGCGTCGCCAGTGACTTGCGCCACGTTAGAATCTGCCGGCGCCTATAAAACCTGACTAAAGTCTAAAACTCCCGCACTGTCTAACACGCCTCCCTAACATAGCCCGCACTGTCTAACACGCCTCCCTAACAAAGCCCGACACGTCTAACCCTCTATCCGCTATCCCCCCTCACTAGCCTAACAATAAAAAAGCTATTAACCCCTAAACCGCCGCTCCCGTACCCCGCCGCAACCTAATAAAGTTATTAACCCCTAAACCGCCGCTCCCGTACCCCGCCGCAACCTAATAAAGTTATTAACCCCTAAACCGCCGCTCCCGTACCCCGCCGCAACCTAATAAAGTTATTAACCCCTAAACCGCCGCTCCCGTACCCCGCTGCCAGCTATATTATATCTATAACCCCCTAAAGTGAGCCCCTAACACCGCCGCCATCTATATTAAAATTATTAACCCCTAATGTAAGCCCCTTACACCGCCGCCATCTCTATTAAAATGATTAACCCCTAATTTAATCTACCTACCCTGCCGCCAGCTATATTATCTATATTAACCCTAAGTATATTATAGTTAATATAGTTATTACATTATATATATTAACTATATTAACCCTAATTATATTAGGGTTAATATAGTTACTATAGTATTTATATTAACTATATTAACTCTATCTAACCCTAACACCCCTAACTAAATTTATATTAAATTAATCTAATTCATTTATAAACTAAAATATTCCTATTTAAATCTAAATACTTACCTATAAAATAAACCCTAAGATAGCTACAATATAATTAATAATTACATTGTAGCTATGTTAGGGTTAATATTTATTTTACAGGTAAATTGTTAATTATTTTAACTAGGTATAATAGATATTAAATAGTTATTAACTATTTAATATCTACCTAGTTAAAATAATTACCCAATTACCTGTAAAATAAATCCTAACCTAAGTTATAAATACACCTACACTATCAATAAATTTAATAAACTACAAACATCTATCTAAAAATACAATTAAATTAACTAAACTAAATTACAAAAAAAAACAAACACTAAATTACAAAAAATAAAAAAAAGATTACAAGATTTTTAAGCTAATTACACCTATTCTAAGCCCCCTAATAAAATAATAAACCCCCAAAATAAAAAAAATTCCCTGCCCTATTCTAAATTAAACAAATTTCAAAGCTCTTTACCTTACCAGCCCTTAAAAGGGCCTTTTGTGGGGCATGCCCCAAAGAATTCAGCTCTTTTGCATACAACAAATACAATCCCCCCCCATTACAACCCACCACCCACATACCCCTATTCTAAAACCACCCAAACCCCCCTTAAAAAAGCCTAACACTACCCCCCTGAAGATCTCCCTACCTTGTCTTCACCACACCGGGCCGAACTCCTGATCCGATCCGGGCGATGTCTTCCTCCAAGCGGCAAAGAAGAATTCTTCCTCCGGCGATGTCTTCCTCCAAGCGGCAAAGAAGAATTCTTCCTCCGGCGACGTCTTCCTCCAAGCGGCAGCAAAGTCTTCATTCTTCCGGCGGCATCTTCAATCTTCTTTCTTCGCTCCGCCGCCGCGGAGCATCCATCCCGGCCGACTGCTGTACTACGAATGATGTACCTTTAAATGACGTCATCCAAGATGGCGTCCACCGAATTCCGATTGGCTGATAGGATTCTATCAGCCAATCGGAATTAAGTTAGAAAAATCTGATTGGCTGATTGAATCAGCCAATCAGATTCAAGTTCAATCCGATTGGCTGATCCAATCAGCCAATCAGATTGAGCTCGCATTCTATTGGCTGTTCCGATCAGCCAATAGAATGCGAGCTCAATCTGATTGGCTGTTCGGATCAGCCAATCGGATTGAACTTGAATCTGATTGGCTGATTCAATCAGCCAATCAGATTTTTCTAACTTAATTCCGATTGGCTGATAGAATCCTATCAGCCAATCGGAATTCGGCGGACGCCATCTTGGATGACGTCATTTAAAGGTACATCATTCGTAGTACAGCAGTCGGCCGGGATGGATGCTCCGCGGCGGCGGAGCGAAGAAAGAAGATTGAAGATGCCGCCGGAAGAATGAAGACTTTGCTGCCGCTTGGAGGAAGACGTCGCCGGAGGAAGAATTCTTCTTTGCCGCTTGGAGGAAGACATCGCCCGGATCGGATCAGGAGTTCGGCCCGGTGTGGTGAAGACAAGGTAGGGAGATCTTCAGGGGGGTAGTGTTAGGCTTTTTTAAGGGGGGTTTGGGTGGTTTTAGAATAGGGGTATGTGGGTGGTGGGTTGTAATGGGGGGGGGATTGTATTTGTTGTATGCAAAAGAGCTGAATTCTTTGGGGCATGCCCCACAAAAGGCCCTTTTAAGGGCTGGTAAGGTAAAGAGCTTTGAAATTTGTTTAATTTAGAATAGGGCAGGGATTTTTTTTTATTTTGGGGGTTTATTATTTTATTAGGGGGCTTAGAATAGGTGTAATTAGCTTAAAAATCTTGTAATCTTTTTTTTATTTTTTGTAATTTAGTGTTTTTTTTTTTTTTTGTAATTTAGTTTAGTTAATTTAATTGTATTTTTAGATAGATGTTTGTAGTTTATTAAATTTATTGATAGTGTAGGTGTATTTATAACTTAGGTTAGGATTTATTTTACAGGTAATTGGGTAATTATTTTAACTAGGTAGATATTAAATAGTTAATAACTATTTAATATCTATTATACCTAGTTAAAATAATTAACAATTTACCTGTAAAATAAATATTAACCCTAACATAGCTACAATGTAATTATTAATTATATTGTAGCTATCTTAGGGTTTATTTTATAGGTAAGTATTTAGATTTAAATAGGAATATTTTAGTTTATAAATGAATTAGATTAATTTAATATAAATTTAGTTAGGGTTAGATAGAGTTAATATAGTTAATATAAATACTATAGTAACTATATTAACTATATTAACCCTAATATAATTAGGGTTAATATAGTTAATATATATAATGTAATACCTATATTAACTATAATATACTTAGGGTTAATATAGATAATATAGCTGGCGGCGGGGTAGGTAGATTAAATTAGGGGTTAATCATTTTAATAGAGATGGCGGCGGTGTAAGGGGCTTACATTAGGGGTTAATAATATTAATATAGCTGGCGGCGGTATAGGGGGATTAGATTAGGGGTTAATAATTTTTATATAGGTGGCGGCGGTGTAAGGGGTCAGATTAGGGGATAGATAAGGTAGATGGCGGCGGTTTTAGGGGCTCACAGTAGGGGGTTAGTTTATGTAGATGGCGGCGGGGTCCGGGAGCGGCGGTTTAGGGGTTAATAACTTTATTAGGGATTTCGGGGGGGGGGGGGATCGCGGTTGACAGGTAGATAGACATTGCGCATGCGTTAGGTGTTAGGTTTATTTTAGAAGATCGCGGTTGACAGGGAGATAGACATTGCGCATGCGTTAGGTGTTAGGTTTATTTTCTAGTTAGTTTAGGGAGTTACGGGGCTCCAATAGTCAGCGTAAGGCTTCTTACGGCTGCTTTTTGTGGCGAGGTGAAAATGGAGTAAGTTTTCTCCATTTTCGCCACGTAAGTCCTTACGCTGCATATTGGATACCAAACTGCGCTGGTTTGGTATACCTGCCTATGGCCCAAAAAACTACGGGCGACGGCAGAAATCTACGCCCGTAACTTCTAGGTTACGCCGTATATAGGATACCAAATCAGCGTAAATATTGGCGTCGCCGGCTTTTGCGGGCGACGCTTTATATCGGATCGACCCCCTTGTGGAGAAAGTGTGTGCCAGGACTGAGAATGAAAAAGACATTCGGGGCCAAACTAAAAAAAAATATTTCTACAAGACGGACATAAATCTGCAATAAGAAAATGCTCTAAGGCATACTGATATTCTCTTATTTCACCATTGCTTGCCTTTACCCATGTGTTTACATCCGCCAAAGAGGGTAAACAGACAGTTAAAGGGACAGTCAAGTCCAAAATAAACTTTCATGAGTCAGACAGGGCAGGCAATTTTAAACAACTTTCCAGTTTACTTTTATCATCAATTTTGCTTTGTTCTTATATCTGTGCTTAGACGCCAAGGAATGAAATAGGCACTGCAGACAAAATGAACACAATAGCTCCTAAGATTACATTCACGGTGCATTTAGTACCATCCTCACCAACCCTCGTGCTGCAGTAAGGCAGACTGTCCACTGGAGAATTATACAGGAACAGAGCTCCCATCTACCTTACATTTTGTGAGATTGTCACAGTTTGGTCCCTCCTGAAGCCCCCTAGGACCTTATAAAAGCCCTCATTTGCTAAGGAGCTTATAGCCCTGTCCCTGATCTTCCCATTCCCTCACTCCATTCACTCACTATCCATATGGAATTACTTATTTCCCACTTTGCCTCAATACTAATGGTAAGAGTTATCAGGGGTGAGTAATGTGTGAGGATATAACCTTAGTCACTATGTTCACTTAGGTGACATGATACCTTCAGCCCTAGGGCAGTCTGTGTGTCTGTCTCAGGTCAGTCTGTGTGTCTGTCTCAGGTCAGTCTGTGTGTCTGTCTCAGGGCAGTCTGTGTGTCTGTCTCAGGGCAGTCTGTGTGTCTGTCTCAGGGCAGTCTGTGTGTCTGTCTCAGGTCAGTCTGTGTGTCTGTCTCAGGGCAGTCTGTGTGTCTGTCTCAGGGCAGTCTGTGTGTCTGTCTCAGGGCAGTCTGTGTGTCTGTCTCAGGGCAGTCTGTGTGTCTGTCTCAGGGCAGTCTGTGTGTCTGTCTCAGGGCAGTCTGTGTGTCTGTCTCAGGGCAGTCTGTGTGTCTGTCTCAGGGCAGTCTGTGTGTCTGTCTCAGGGCAGTCTGTGTGTCTGTCTCAGGGCAGTCTGTGTGTCTGTCTCAGGGCAGTCTGTGTGTCTGTCTCAGGGCAGTCTGTGTGTCTGTCTCAGGGCAGTCTGTGTGTCTGTCTCAGGGCAGTCTGTGTGTCTGTCTCAGGTCAGTCTGTGTGTCTGTCTCAGGTCAGTCTGTGTGTCTGTCTCAGGGCAGTCTGTGTGTCTGTCTCAGGGCAGTCTGTGTGTCTGTCTCAGGGCAGTCTGTGTGTCTGTCTCAGGGCAGTCTGTGTGTCTGTCTCAGGGCAGTCTGTGTGTCTGTCTCAGGGCAGTCTGTGTGTCTGTCTCAGGGCAGTCTGTGTGTCTGTCTCAGGGCAGTCTGTGTGTCTGTCTCAGGGCAGTCTGTGTGTCTGTCTCAGGGCAGTCTGTGTGTCTGTCTCAGGGCAGTCTGTGTGTCTGTCTCAGGGCAGTCTGTGTGTCTGTCTCAGGTCAGTCTGTGTGTCTGTCTCAGGGCAGTCTGTGTGTCTGTCTCAGGGCAGTCTGTGTGTCTGTCTCAGGGCAGTCTGTGTGTCTGTCTCAGGGCAGTCTGTGTGTCTGTCTCAGGGCAGTCTGTGTGTCTGTCTCAGGGCAGTCTGTGTGTCTGTCTCAGGGCAGTCTGTGTGTCTGTCTCAGGGAAGTCTGTGTGTCTGTCTCAGGGCAGTCTGTGTGTCTGTCTCAGGGCAGTCTGTGTGTCTGTCTCTGGGCAGTCGGTGTGTCTGTCTCTGGGCAGTCGGTGTGTCTGTCTCAGGGCAGTCGGTGTGTCTGTCTCAGGGCAGTCGGTGTGTCTGTCTCAGGGCAGTCTGTGTGTCTGTCTCAGGGCAGTCTGTGTGTCTGTCTCTGGGCAGTCTGTGTGTCTGTCTCTGGGCAGTCTGGGCATTCTGTGTGTCTGTCTCTGGGCAGTCTGTGTGTCTGTCTCAGGGCAGTCTGTGTGTCTGTCTCAGGGCAGTCTGTGTGTCTGTCTCTGGGCAGTCTGTGTGTCTGTCTCTGGGCAGTCTGTGTGTCTGTCTCTGGGCAGTCTGTGTGTCTGTCTCTGGGCAGTCTGTGTGTCTGTCTCCGGGCAGCCTGTGTGTCTGTCTCTGGGCAGCCTGTGTAGTGTGTCTGTCTCTGGGCAGTCTGTGTGTCTGTCTCTGGGCAGTCTGTGTGTCTGTCTCTGGGCAGTCTGTGTGTCTGTCTCTGGGCAGCCTGTGTGTCTGACTTAGGACAGTGTCTTCCTTGCATATATATCCTTTATTACAGGTTTCATACAGCAGATGTCGGTTACCTGGAGACCGCTAATAACACAATTTGCAGATGTATAATGTAGAAGGCAGGAGGGGCGTTCAGCCAAATGTATGAAAGCCTGGAGAGGGGCCACAAGCACAGTTTGTATAAACACTTCTCTGTGCGCCGCACTTCACTAAGGTTAGAGCTACACTTGAGGGTGACAAACTTACTGAAGTGTTTCTATGGAAGAACTGTCTGTGCACAGAGGTTTTATACAATGTTTGCTCCAGGAACTGCCAACATTTCGGTATTATTGACATTTTAGACTTGCGATAGGATAGAAATGTAAGTGGTTTGCAGTTCAATTAAAGTGCCATAAAACATGTTTAGATCTGTGCATATCCTAAAATCGCTAATAGTTTGCATAAAAAAATTGTTATAAAAAATAAGCAAAATTAATTACATAGCTAGGCTGCCCCCCCCCCCTTTGCTAGTGTTTAGACACAGGCATTGTATTTTAATGAGTTCACAGCTTCTAGGCATGCTCCAGCAGATAATCCCTATGCACTTTTACATTCTACCAAAAGAACAATAAACATAGATACAGCCATAAAAGGAATTGTGTGGGGGAGTTAGAGCTTTACAATTCAGAAACAAAAAAGAAAGAGTTAATGGCGAGGCACTGCAGTATAAATTTGCAGGTAAAGTAATTTAAGTACATATTATTATATTTTGTCTCTATCCCAACTTGTTTTATGTCCCTTTAAAGGGCCATAATAGTAAAAAAAACACATGCTCTAATCTGTTAGGGGAAGTCATTATAACTCTGTGTTTAACCCCTGCAAAGTAGTTTAACATTCATTGGAAATGGCACTAGGGACTCGCAGAGCACTTCTTGTCCTAAAAAGAAACCCTGCTGATCCAATCAGAAGAGCTACTAGTCACATGACTCAGATGTGGAGCTAGTACTGCTGATTGGATTGGATCAGAAGCATTTTCTGCTTGGGACCAGCAGTGTTCTGTGAGACCTGAGTAGTATTTTTACTGTGTGTTTAACCGCTTTGTGGGCATTAAACACACAGTAGTGCAGGGTTAATAGTCTTAAAATGACATGTTATAACAAATTAGAGCATGTCATGTTTTGACTATAATGGCCCTTTTAAGGGATATTCCAATGCATAATAAACCACATGCTCTGTATAATAATAACATGTATTTATTGCATTTATGATTCTTGCTTACAAATTTATTTAACCTCTATAAAAGGGTCAAATTCATAGATGAAAAGGAGAACCAATGGTAATTGGTGGATTAGTGTGACTGCCACTCATGATTGGCTGACTGACCAAGTTCTCCTGGGAAGCTCTAATCCGTGTGGCTGTCAAAAGGGACTTTTCCTATGTGTTTAACACTCCTATCCAGGGTATGTTATGCAAATGTTACATGTTCTAAACAATTCACAGCATGATGCCCTTTGTTGCTTTAAAATGTCCCTTTAATATGTAATGTAGGAGAACAAATACACAACTAATCTGTGTAATGCTCCATTCATATGATGAATAACATTGACTAAAACAGCGTTTGTCTTGGATACGTTTTAAGGGGGTCTAAGAGGTTTTTTAAAGCATATTTATGAGGTAATTAGGAATTAAAGGGATAGTCTAGTCAAAAATAAACTTTCAGGATTCAGATAGAGCATGCAATTATCAGCAACTTTCTTCATTCTCTTGGTATCTTTATTTGAAAAAGCAAGAATGTAAGCATAGGAGCTGGCACATTTTTTGTTCAGCCCCTGGGTAGCACTTTCTGATTGGTGTCTCAATGTAGCCACCAATCAGCAAGTGCTACCCAGGTGCTGAACCAAAAATGGGTCAGCTCCTAAGCTTACATTCAAATAAAGATACCAAGAGAACAAGGAAAATTTGATACTTTAGTACATTAGAAAGTTGCTTAAAATTGCACGCTCTGATTCATGAAAGTATAATTTTGACTAGACTATCCCTTTAAGTGCACAAGCAGGTAATTATGGCTGTACAAGTGCAAACAGGAATATCACGCAGATGCAGGTTAAATGATCATTGCAGTCAAAATGGAAAAGTATTTCTATAGATGATATTTCTTTATTTATAGAATAAGTAGTGAATGTCACTAACAATACACAAGATGTAACTGGTGATATTCAATAAATAAATATTTACCACTTTAGGAATCTTTGTTAGAACTTTTGTAGGAAAAAGAAATCATCAGTTTACGTTGGCTGTTGATAAGAGCACAATGATATAAAGATCGCCAGGTGTACACGGATATACTCATTTCAGTCTCAACAGTCTCACAAATAGGTCACTTTTATTGAAGAAAATAAGGCAGACTAAAGGCAGTTTGAGAGTGGACAGGATCGCAAATTATTCCCCATATTTATCATTGATTGAGGGTCGAGAGAGAGTTTATGAAGCAGTGATTTAAATCACTGCTTCGTAAATATCAGTTGCTAGCTCGAATGAGCGAGCCTGCAACCAATCAGGGCATTTGCCTCATCATAAATCTTGCACTAAGGAATCAACAAATTTCACATAGAAAATTGACAAATTATACAGTAGTTACGGAAAAAACATGATTACACAATCTGATACAGTTTGGTTCAACAAAATTCTTCCACTTCATTCACACAGTCTAGCTTAAAGGGACATGAAACCCATTTTTTTTAATTTTGTGATTCAGGTAGAACATACAGTTTTAAATAACCTTCCAATTTACTTTTTTTTTTTTTAAACTAATTTGCTTTGTTCCCTTGGTATCCTTTGTTGAAAAGTGCCTCTAGGTAGACTCAGGAGCTGGCTGACGATTGGTGGTTGCACATATATGCCACTTGTGATTGGCTTACCGTTGTGTTCAGCTAGCTCCCAGTAGTGCATTGCTGCTTCTTTAACAAAGGATACCAAGTGAATGAAGCAAATTTGATAATAGAAGTAAATTGTAAAGTTTTTTAAAATAGAATGCTCTGTTTGAATCATGAAAGAAACTATTTGGGTTTCATGTCCCTTTTTTAATACATTCAACAACTTTCTGCAGATCTAATAATTCTATTTCTCATTTCAGGTACAGTGTGAGTAAAGAAATTAAACTGTCAGATACATGAAAAGAAAGTACAATATTACATTTTTGAAATGAAGATATGACATGTAAGAAATTAGGGAAGAAAAATGTTCTAAGAGCAGATAAAAAAGGTTTGGGCAAATAAGGGAGATCCCTGGAAATATGGAAAAAAAAGTGGGCTGACCCTTGTAGTACAGATTCTGTACAGACAAGTTGTACATCACCAGTGAATGCGCAGGTTTACACAACATATTATTCGAGTATATGTTTTGTAATTTAATAATTGAAATAATCTATATATGAACTGAGATTCACAGTAAATGCAGTAGATTTCTTACAGTTGTTCATCGTGCCACCGAACGAGCGGCGAGGCAGGTATATGTAAAAAACGTGTTCACCTAAACTTGTGTGTATGGTTTAGAACTTGTTATTAAAAGTAAACATGCTGGGTACAGTGCAAAAGCAATAATTAAACCTGTACAGTACAGCGTAAACTGACTTTAATGTTTCACAATTGTAGAGGCTGAATAAATACAATGTTAAAGTCTTTTTTAAATATGATTTACCTTGTGCAATGTTTAAAAAAATCCACTATTATCAAAGAAATAATTTGTGGCTACTGTCTTCTACAGCAGTGTTTCTCAACCACAGCCCTCAAGTAACCCCAACAGGCCAGGTTTTCATTATAGCTGAACCAGTGCACAGGTGAAATAATCAGCTGATCAGTAACCATGGTTACTAACCTACTCTCACCCATCAGCTGATTATTTCACCTGTGCACTGGTTCATCTATAATAAAAGCCTGGCCTGTTGGGGGTACTTGAGGACCGCGGTTCCTAAAAAGATCTTGTTCCTAAAAAGAAAAGAAAAAACATGTCACAAATTCAGATTATTATAGCCTATGGTGAATAAATAATCTTGATTTTATTAAAGACAGGAGGCGAATATTTTGGTAAACTTTACATGGTTTAACATCAGGTGCAGAATCTAAGCAATATTTTAGATGGACTTTAATTGATCACTTCTAATAAAGAGATTCGCTGTAACCTACTTTTTAATCTAGCTGTCCTATTCTAATACCCCGCTCTTCGGCCCGCCGACTTTTAAAATACTGTATTGTTCCGAATATAGGCCTCACTTTTCCCCCTAATTTAAAGCTTTAAATTTGAGGTGCAGCCTATAATCGAGTGCAGCCAACAATCAGTAAGTTATTGGCGGCGTAACTAAGGCTTTTGTTAGTATACATGCTTTCTCAGTGCAGGGTATATCATTTTTTTGTGAACTAATGGTTTGAACTGTTCTCTAGTCAGTGCTCTAGCTACAAACAAAAATAATGTGAGTGCCGTAAGGCTAGAGCTCTGATTGGAGAACAGTTTAAACTGTTAAATCACAAAAAAATACTTTTTGAAGTGGGCAGGCAGAGCGGGGGAGATTAGAATGTCACGGCTAGATTAAAATGTGAATTACAGTGTATTTTTTATTAGAAGTGATCAATTAAAGTCCATCTAAAATATTACTTAGATTCCGAACCTGATTTTAAAACATGCAAAGTTACCATCACTTTAAATAATGGACTTAGTTCAAATACATAGTATAGTATTTTACAGTATAATATATATATATATATATATATATATATATATATATATATATATATATATATATATATATATATATATATACAGCACACTATATGCACATGTTACATGTACAATATACCCACAATCCCCCAGCTGAAATAGGTTTATTAATCATGTACAAGCTTCCCTATTGTATTGTAGCAAAATAATTGTAATTTTAGTTCACACATATAATATTTGTATTGTCATTCAACACTGCTTAAAGGAATAATTTACATTAAACCCTTGCTGCACATGGTGATGAATATCCCACATTGAAGTGTACTAAAATGCCTCTTTGCAAGACTACATTCTAACAATATATATATTACTTTATTGTCCCCTTTAAGGGACACTGTACCCAAATTTTTTATTTTGTGATTCAGATAGAGCATGACATTTTAAGCAACTTTCTAATTTACTCCTATTATCAAATTTTCTTCATTCTCTTGGTATCTTTATTTGAACTGCAAGAATGTAAGTTTAGATGCCTGCCCATTTTTGGTGAACAACCTGGGTTGTCCTTGCTGATTGGTGGATAAATTCATCCACCAATTAAAAAGTGCTGTCCAGAGTACTGAAACAAACAAAAAACTTAGATGCCTTCTTTTTCAAATAAAGATAGCAAGAGAATTGCTAATAGGAGTAAATTAGAAAGTTTCTTAAAATTGCATGCTCTATCTGAATCACAAAAGAAAAAAATTGGGTTCAGTGGCTCTTTAACTAAAACAATTCAGTGCAATAACATTTATTGAGCCCTTTCTATTGCTCTGAACATTGGCCCCATAGAGTTTTCTGTTGAAATTCCCGAGAGTACCTTATCATAATTATTTTATATATATTAATGTATATAAATAGATTCAGTTAAGTGCACTCTCACTCTGTTACAAACAACTTGAGCTTGCTTGAGTATTATTTCAAATAAATACAATGTACCCAGCACGCACTCTTCATCTGTGTATTTATTAGTGATGTTTCGGGGAATAACCTTCCCCTTCCTCAGACAACTTACACTGTGAGAATTAGGTGTTTAAATACCCATAAACCCCACCCCCAATCAATTAACGACAGCCAATCTCAATCATAGTGAACCATGTCCTGTAGTTGTGACTACATTAATTCATGGGTTTATAATTACTTAATCTCAATGCCTGTGCAACATTGATGTAGTCTAACATTTGCATCTGATCCGTTACAGGTCTAGTAGCAAAGTAAAGAGTGGCTAACAGTGTTAGCAATATTGCACACTTTTCATGTGAAGAGTAGTTGATCCAGCTTATATGTGTAAGCTTATCTTTCTCTTATCTTTGTTAGTTGCAGCACATCAACGCGTTTCTCCCTCTGCAGAATATTCATCTTGAAAAAGCCCTGTCAGTTGGCACCAGAAGCTGCACCCACTGTTTTTCTAAGACAGTCCACTTGCAATTACACACATACAGCAACAAGGAAAGCGGAACACCAGCAACTGGCCAATCACCGATCTCGCTGCTCTTTAGTTCTGGAGGGAAAAGCTGCTAATTAAAATACTTTAAAAGAAAATCCTAGTTAACAAGGGGCGTTGTTGGCCAACAAGTTCTGTCAGTCATTGCCTCCAGCCTGGTCATGCACTAAGCAGGAAGTTATTCGCACAGCAACCAGTGCAGAGCACACTTTTTCCTTCTACTGAGCATGGTCATGCACTAAGCAGGAAGTTATCGCACAGCAACCAGTGCACAGCACACTTTTTCCTTCTACTGAGCCTGGTCATGCACTAAGCAGGAAGTTATCCGCACAGCAACCAGTGCAGAGCACACTTTTTCCTTCTACTGAGCCTGGTCATGCACTAAGCAGGAAGTTATCCGAACAGCAAGCAGTGCAGAGCACACTTTTTCCTTCTACTGAGCCTGGTCATGCACTAAGCAGGAAGTTATCCGAACAGCAAGCAGTGCAGAGCACACTTTTTCCTTCTACTGAGCCTGGTCATGCACTAAGCAGGAAGTTATCCGCACAGCAACCAGTGCAGAGCACACTTTTTACTTCTACTGAGCCTGGTCATGCACTAAGCAGGAAGTTATCCGCACAGCAACCAGTGCAGAGCACACTTTTTACTTCTACTGAGCCTGGTCATGCACTAAGCAGGAAGTTATCACACAGCAACCAGTGCAGAGCACACTTTTTACTTCTAATGAGCCTGGTCATGCACTAAGCAGGAAGTTATCACACAGCAAGCAGTGCAGAGCACACTTTTTACTTCTACTAAGCATGGTCATGCACTAAGCAAGAGGTTATCCGCACAGCAACCAGTGCAGAGCACACTTTTTCCTTCTACTGAGCCTGGTCATGCACTAAGCAGGAAGTTATCCGCACAGCAACCAGTGCAGAGCACACTTTTTACTTCTACTGAGCCTGGTCATGCACTAAGCAGGAAGTTATCACACAGCAACCAGTGCAGAGCACACTTTTTACTTCTAATGAGCCTGGTCATGCACTAAGCAGGAAGTTATCACACAGCAAGCAGTGCAGAGCACACTTTTTACTTCTACTAAGCATGGTCATGCACTAAGCAAGAGGTTATCCGCACAGCAACCAGTGCAGAGCACACTTTTTACTTCTACTGAGCCTGGTCATGCACTAAGCAGGAAGTTATCGAACAGCAAGCAGTGCAGAGCACACTTTTTCCTTCTACTGAGCATGGTCATGCACTAAGCAAGAAGTTATCGCACAGCAACCAGTGCAGAGCACACTTTTTGCTTCTACTGAGCCTGGTCATGCACTAAGCAAGAAGTTATCGCACAGCAACCAGTGCAGAGCACACTTTTTACTTCTACTGAGCCTGGTCATGCACTAAGCAAGAAGTTATCTCACAGCAACCATTGCAGAGCACACTTTTTCCTTCTACTGAGGGTTGGACTAAAATGCAGCCAAGACAACATTTTATTCAAGACTGAATACCCCATGTATTCTAGATTTCAAGTAGAGCTTAGTCTTTAGCAAAAAAAAACTATTTAACAATACATCTTAACGTGGACAAAACTATTTTAGTGCACCCTATAATATTAATAGATAGAGCAGAGTGCGCTACTAGTGTGCTTATTGCGCTCGTAAAGTGTGTAAAGTGTTGCACTTCAGCAAAATCCAAAACACCACAGAAAGATTTAGAGCTTTTTGAGACCTGTATAAAAAACTATTCACAAAACACATTCAAATATTATAGAAATAAAGGTTTTAAGTTAGATTTAGTGTGTGTGTGTGTGTGTGTGCTATAAGTGTATACAGAGGCGTAACTAGAAACTACAGGGCCCAGGTGCAAGAATCTAAGAAGTGCCCCCCAAAAAAGGTAAATTTGATACTTTTTTTTTTTTACATTTTACACAGAAAATAAATGTGAATCAGATTACGTCTGCAAAAGGAGGTACCCTGTGCCCACAGTCTGTGAGATGGTCTGACCTCTATTACTGTATATAGTGACGCTGTTTAACCCACCAGTACTGTGTATAGTGAGTTAGTGATACAGTCTGTAATCTGCCGGTGAGATGGCTGGCCTGACCCTACCCGCCCCAGTACTTTATAGAGTGACCACAGTAGTCTGTGACATGGTCCAGCCCCCCCCGTACTGTATATAGGGGTACTGTATAGTGACACTGTTTACTCCCGCCCCCCATGCTGTAGTAACAAGGTCTGTAATTTGCTGGTTCCACTAACATACACAAACACACACACATATATGCATAAATACACACACAGTCACATACATACATACACACATACACACACATACATGCATAAATACATACACACACACATACATACATACATACATACATACATAAATATACACACAGTCACATACACACACACACATACATACATGCATAAATACACACACAGTCACATACATACATACAACACACACATACATGCATAAATACACACACAGTCACATACATACATACACACACACACACATACATGCATAAATACACACACAGTCACATACATACATACATACACACACACACATACATGCATAAATACACACACAGTCACATACACATAAACACCAATGGGTAAAACAGAAACACTAACCCCTGTAGTCAGAGACACTAGTAAAGCATCATGTCACACTCACATGATATCAGTGCAGGCAATGGCAGATCAACGTTTTTAGTAAAAAAAAAAATATATATATATATTTTATTTTATTTTTGAAGCTGGACCCCCATCCTCAGGGGTCCAGTCGCAATTGTGTCCTCTGCACCCCCTGTAGTTTTGTTCCTGAGTGTGTATATGTATGTATGTGTGTTATAAGTGTGCATGTGTATATATATATATTATGCATATTAAAAGGGACCGCTGCTCCATAATTTGTCTACTCTGCTCTGAGGCGGCGGACAGAAATCAACCCGATCGAATACGATCGGGTTGATTGACACCCCTTCAAATCTGCAAGGGGAGGCATTGCACCAGCAGTTCCCAAGAACTGCTGGTGCAATGATAAATGCCGACAGCATATGCTGTCGGCATTTATCGATGTGCGGCGGACATGATACACTACTTCGTATCATGTCAGCTCGCACATTAATAAATATACCCCTTAACGTAAATTTGCATTTTGCCGCAGGGTTTTGATGCATAATACTGATACAATTTGTTGTACTTAAGTTTACATTCAATAGACTATTTTATTAAGCACTATACTGTATGTGTCTTGCATTTACATATGGAAATGTAGGCTCCGTACAGCTATACAGATAAATGCTAATAATAATAATAATAGGTTATGCCTCGTAGTGAAATGCACAGCTATCAATGTAAAATTTGCCTTCAGAGAATCCAGTGAATGATATTGTATTGCTGACAAATCTTTTTTAGAGAATATCACGTGAATAATAATCTTTAGAGAATAGGGCACATATTTAGGGCGCTATTTATCAATCCCTTTTGCTCCCTTTGACTGCAGGATCGCACAAGAGAACCTGCAGTCAGGATTTATTCCCTAACCTATTCTCCACCTCTTAGGTGGAGAATTTCAATCTCCTCGGTCTCGTCCGACCAGGGAGATTGACAGCTCCTGCCCGCATGTGATTGGCTGTGTGCGGGCAGGAGGCGGAGTTGCACGCGAGCGCAAAGGAGCTAAATTCCGGCAGCAGATTGCTGCCCACCAGAGGAGAGCTCGGGTGGACAGGGGCAAATATGTCTGCCCCTGTCCGCCATGGATTGAAAAATTGAGCCGTTAGAATGATATTGTCTTCAATCAGACTCTTACTAGTTAATTTAGCTCATACGATCCATCACTGCTGACAACACAGAGGTTTACTGAAGGCAACAAGTGCACATGCCTTCATTCTCAGTTTGAGCGATTGTTACAGCTTCTGAATGGGGGTGCATATGTATAAATTACTGTAATGTCCCTTTAATTCCTGGTGCATATGTATAAATTACTTTAATGTCCCTTTAATTCCTGGTGCATATGTATAAATTACTGTAATGTCCTTTTAATTCCTGGTGCATATGTATAAATTACTGTAATGTCCCTTTAATTAAGAAATATATTTATCTTAAATCCCAGCCACTGATTTATCTCCCCCACTTTCCTTATTCCTCACACATCTCATTCCCTTCAAGGGCTTTATGGATCTATTTAGAAACCACATCCCAGGCCTTAGGTTATTTGTCCCTAAATAAGTCTAATGCCATCGATAATTAGGCATTACAGGTGTCCAGAATTTAACCAGACAAGCTGGAATTTCAACTGGCTGTCCATTATAAAATATATGTATCATGATGCCAAACTGATTGGCTCTGATATTAGGGTCTAGATCTGTGCTTAGATTAGGGATAATGTGTGTCTTTTGTTGATATGGGTGTCCAGGACCAAGAATCAGATCTGAGTCCCAGCGTGGGATATAACTTTGGCTGCATGTAATGGGGTCTGGTTTGAGGTCTCATACAGGCATATAACATACAGGAGATCACAGTTCCTGGGAAGTGGTGGTTTCAACAACAGATTATTTGGGGTTGATGTAATTATCCTGACAGGGAAGCATCTAGGCAGCATTGCAGGCATTTCCTGTGTGGAGTTAGCTAATGTGGGGGTGGAGTTGCAGGTGTTTTAAGGGCTGAACTGGACAGTTTGGGGTGTTACTGGGCAATTTGGGGTATGACTATGTGGTCCAGGAGCATGGCTATGCATTTTAGGGTGTGGCTAGGTGATCCAGGGGCATGACTAGGCAGTTTAGGGTGTGGCTAGGTGGCCCAGGGGCATAGCTAGGCAGTTTAGGGTGTGGCTCGTTGGTCCAGGGGAATGGCTAGGCAGTTTAGGGTGTCGCTAGGTGGTCCAGGGGCATGGTTATTCAGTTTAGGGTGTAGCTAGGTGGTCCAGGGGCATGGTTAGTCAGTTTAGGGTGTCACTAGGTGGTCCAGGGGCATGGTTATTCAGTTTAGGGTGTCACTAGGTGGTCCAGGGGCATGGCTAGGCAGGAAGAAACAGTAGCAGGTTGTGGCTATTTTCTCCCTCCTCAGCACAATGGGGGTGCAACTTGAAAGACTGGGTTGGGTTTACATCCCAGTGCACCTAAAAGAGCAGCCTCTGATCTGATCCAGTGTGAGCATGTAACTGACAGGGGTTGTCGGCAACGGGGTTTTTTTAGGACCAGAGTGGGAACTTATAATGAACAGAGGCTGCAGGACCTGGTGTCTGATCTGAGAACCGATTTGATCTTAGATTGACAGAGGCCTTTTTGTTTTGTAGGAAAGCCATAAATCTTTTATTGTATAACCTTTAGAAGTGCACTTTAGCACCTATGTTCCCAGAAGTCAGGTTAAAGGGACAGTATACACCAATTTTAATTTAACTCCATGTAATAGACACTGCTATAAAGAAGAATATGCACAGATACTGATCTAAAAATCCAGTATAAAACCTTTTAAAAATGTACTTAGAAGCTACCAGTTTAGCACTGTTGAAAAGGTTAGCTGGAACACCCACTGAAAGTGGTTCTATAGCAGACAAAAAAAGCAGACACTCACCCCCCCCCCCCCCTTCCTCTGCATATGAAAAGAATCTTTACACAAACAGGAACAAGCTGGAGTAGGTATACGTCAGTATTCTCCTAACACTTTAGGGCTTGGTTAGGAGTATGAAAATTAGCGCATTGTTATTTAAAAAAAAGAAAAGAAAAAAAAACCTGTATGGGCTATATAAATGGATCATATATTGTACAAAACATTTATGCAAGATTGTGTTTTTTTAATGGTATCTTTTTTAAAAATGAAAAGCAGCTTTAATGAAACATTCCAATATGTTTGTCTTTTAAATCCATAATACATAGCTGCTATTAAAGCATAATTTCTGCTATGTGGCATCATTTATTAGGCAATGCAATTGCAGCCAATGAAAAGCCAGCTGTTAGGAAGGACCCCACAAGCATAGGTCCAAAATCTGTTAGCACCCATATTCAGTGCCCCCTAGGTGTGTCAAAGCAGGGGAACATCACAATCTCTGCTTTTTGTGTTTCTTTAGTATTTTTGTATACAAGTCACTTCCAGAATTAGTGGTACCTCTGCTGTTCATTTGGGGGGGGAGGTGCAAAGTTGTATGTTATAATATTTAATGGCATACCTGAATAGAAATGAGCTGCCATCTGCACTCTGTATTGGAAATAACAGTGTGGAGCAATGTTTTACAACCCCACAAAAAGAGAGGGTTAATGAGAGAAGTGACCTTAATTATCCTCCAAAAAAAAAAGAAGTCAAATTATTCATAGAATCCCCAAGGTGTCCTCTCAGCCTCCAAACCCCCAGAGCCAAACTGATGCTTTGTTTGTCTTTGCTCCACAAAGAGGGAACCCCTTGTTTTACTTTAAACAACAATATACTAGAAAATCACCCCAGGACCCCTGCAGTGTTCAAAATAGGCAGCTTTCTGCAGTCTTAATCTCGCTACCATGACAACATGTGAATCCCCCTCCTCGCACTTTCTCTTTGAAATGAGGGAAATGCAAAGGGAAGAGATAGTGGAACATAATAAAGCCTCTAAAGATGTTTTAGTATTGGAAATAGATACAGCGCAACTCCAAGAAACGCCTCAAAATGAAAGGGCAAGCAAACCAACAGCCAAGCAAAAAAGGAAATATAAATTGCTTGACATTTTGTAATATCATTTTAATCCTGTTTTATTGCATAAACCATTTGAAAAGAAAGGATTATTATTACTACTGTTATTTCCCTTTTTTGTTACATAATGTACATAACTAGACTTGGCCCCGGGCTGTAAATATGCAGGAAATAAAATGCGAAATGATAAATATACAAACAGTACACACACACATATATATATATTTCAATTATTTATTTTTACCAGTGAAACCAATATAACATCTCAACATTCACAAATATACATTTCTGACATTCAAAAACAAAACAAAAACAAATCAGTGACCAATATAGCCACCTTTCTTTGCAAGGACACTCAAAAGCCTGCCATCCATGGATTCTGTCAGTGTTTTGATCTGTTCACCATCAACATTGCGTGCAGCAGCAACCACAGCCTCCCAGACACTGTTCAGAGAGGTGTACTGTTTTCCCTCCTTGTAAATCTCACATTTGATGATGGACCACAGGTTCTCAATGGGGTTCAGATCAGGTGAACAAGGAGGCCATGTCATTAGATTTTCTTCTTTTATACCCTTTCTTGCCAGCCACGCTTTGGAGTACTTGGACGCGTGTGATGGAGCATTGTCCTGCATGAAAATCATGTTTTTCTTGAAGGATGCAGACTCCTTCCTGTACCACTGCTTAAAGAAGGTGTCTTCCAGAAACTGGCAGTAGGACTGGGAGTTGAGCTTGACTCCATCCTCAACCCGAAAAGGCCCCACAAGCTCATCTTTGATGATACCAGCCCAAACCAGTACTCCACCTCCACCTTGCTGGCGTCTGAGTCGGATTGGAGCTCTCTGCCCTTTACCAATCCAGCCACGGGCCCATACATCTGGCCCATCAAGACTCACTCTCATTTCATCAGTCCATAAAATCTTAGAAAAATCAGTCTTGAGATATTTCTTGGCCCAGTCTTGACGTTTCAGCTTGTGTGTCTTGTTCAGTGGTGGTCGTCTTTCAGCCTTTCTTACCTTGGCCATGTCTCTGAGTATTGCACACCTTGTGCTTTTGGGCACTCCAGTGATGTTGCAGCTCTGAAATATGGCCAAACTGGTGGCAAGTGGCATCTTGGCAGCTACACGCTTGACTTTTCTCAGTTCATGGGCAGTTATTTTGCGCCTTGGTTTTTCCACACGCTTCTTGCGACCCTGTTGACTATTTTGAATGAAACGCTTGATTGTTCGATGATCACGCTTCAGAAGCTTTGCAATTTTAAGAGTGCTGCATCCCTCTGCAAGATATCTCACTATTTTTGACTTTTCTGAGCCTGTCAAGTCCTTCTTTTGACCCATTTTGCCAAAGGAAAGGAAGTTGCCTAATAATTATGCACACCTGATATAGGGTGTTGATGTCATTAGACCACACCCCTTCTCATTACAGAGATGCACATCACCTAATATGCTTAATTGGTAGTAGGCTTTCAAGCCTATACAGCTTGGAGTAAGACAACATGCATAAAGAGGATGATGTGGTCAAAATACTCATTTGCCTAATAATTCTGCACTCCCTGTATATATATATATATATATATATATATATATATATATATATATATATAGTGTATATGTAGATACATATATATATGTGTGTGTGTGTGAATATGTATGTATTTATGTGGGTGTGTGTATATATATATATATATATATATATATAGTGTATATGTAGATACATATATATATGTGTGTGTGAATATGTATGTATTTATGTGGGTGTGTATATATATATATATATATATATATATAGTGTATATGTAGATACATATATATGTGTGTGTGTGAATATGTATGTATTTATGTGGGTGTATATATATATATATAGTGTATATGTAGATACATATATATGTGTGTGTGTGTGAATATGTATGTATTTATGTGGGTGTATATATATATATATATATATATATATATAGTGTATATGTAGATACATATATATATATGTGTGTGTGTGTGAATATGTATGTATTTATGTGGGTGTATATATATATATATATATATATATATATATAGTGTATATGTAGATACATATATATATGTGTGTGTGAATATGTATGTATTTATGTGGGTGTATATATATATATATATATATATAGTGTATATGTAGATACATATATATGTGTGTGTGTGTGAATATGTATGTATTTATGTGGGTGTATATATATATATATAGTGTATATGTAGATACATATATATATATGTGTGTGTGAATATGTATGTATTTATGTGGGTGTATATATATATATATATATATAGTGTATATGTAGATACATATATATGTGTGTGTGTGAATATGTATGTATTTATGTGTGTGTGGGTGTGTGTATATATATAATATATAGTGTATATGTAGATACATATATATATGTGTGTGTGAATATGTATGTATTTATGTGGGTGTATATATATATATATATTTAGTGTATATGTAGATACATATATATATGTGTGTGTGAATATGTATGTATTTATGTGGGTGTATATATATATATATATAGTGTATATGTAGATACATATATATATGTGTGTGTGAATATGTATGTATTTATGTGGGTGTATATATATATATATATATATATATATACATACATAAAAACAAATAAATCTATACATATAACACAGCAGCACACACACGTACCTGGACATAGACATGAAATTCCAGACATATACATATAGACACAAATGTTGCAGCGTTTATTTAACCCCACTTGCTACAAATGAAATATGAGTACCTGGGAGATTGGAGTTTTTATGCACCTACTTGCTGTATCCCTGACAGAGGGTAGGTTTGTATGATAAGAAAACTATGGAAAGTGGTTTCCTGGATGTCAGTGGAAAACAGTAAGTTAGAAGTCTCAGTCTAAGGAACAAAGTGATAAGTGAATATTCAGACTAATAGGCTGTATACCGTTGGAGGAGCAAATGAGACGTATTAGTTTGTAAGTTAGTGGTTTGTAGGCAAGTGAGTAGAAGATGTGCTGGTGCATTGACTAGTGGTCTGTAAGTTAGTGGTTTGTAGACAAGTGAGTAGAAGATGGTGGTGCATTGACTAGTGGTCTGTAAGTTAGTGGTTTGTAGACAAGTGAGTAGAAGATGGTGGTGCATTGACTAGTGGTCTGTAAGTTAGTGGTTTGTAGACAAGTGAGTAGAAGATGGTGGTGCATTGACTAGTGGTCTGTAAGTTAGTGGTTTGTAGACAAGTGAGTAGAAGATGGCGGTGCATTGACTAGTGGTCTGTAAGGTAGTGGTTTGTAGACAAGTGAGTAGAAGATGGTGGTGCATTGACTAGTGGTCTGTAAGTTAGTGGTTTATAGACAAGTGAGTAGAAAATGGTGGTACATTGACTAGTGGTCTGTAAGTTAGTGGTTTGTAGACAAGTGAGTAGAAGATGGTGGTGCATTGACTAGTGGTCTATAAGTTAATGGTTTGTAGACAAGTGAGTAGAAGATGATGATGCATTGGTTAGCGGTCTGTAAGTTAGTAGTTTGTAGACTAGTGAGTAGAAGATGGTGGTGCATTGGCTATGGGTCTGTAAGCTAGTGGTTTGTAGACAAGTGAGTAGAAGATGATGGCGCATTGGCTAGTGGTCTGTAAGCTAGTGGTTTGTAGACAAGTGAGTAGAAGATGATGATGCATTGGCTAGCGGTCTGTAAGTTAGTAGTTTGTAGACTAGTGAGTAGAAGATGGTGGTGCATTGGCTATGGGTCTGTAAGCTAGTGGTTTGTAGACAAGTGTGAGTAGAAGATGGTGGTGCATTGGCTAGTGGTCTGTAAGCTAGTGGTTTGTAGACAAGTGAGTAGAAGATGGTGGTGCATTGACTAGTGGTCTGTAAGCTAGTGGTTTGTAGACAAGTGAGTAGAAGATGATGATGCATTGGCTAGCGGTCTGTAAGTTAGTAGTTTGTAGACTTGTGAGTAGAAGATGGTGGTGCATTGGCTAGTGGTCTGTAAGTTAGTGGTTTGTAGACAAGTGAGTAGAAGATGATGATGCATTGGCTAGCGGTCTGTAAGTTAGTAGTTTGTAGACTAGTGAATAGAAGATGGTGGTGCATTGGCTATGGGTCTGTAAGCTAGTGGTTTGTAGACAAGTGAGTAGAAGATGGTGGTGCATTGGCTAGTGGTCTGTAAGCTAGTGGTTTGTAGACAAGTGAGTAGAAGATGGTGGTGCATTGACTAGTGGTCTGTAAGGTAGTGGTTTGTAGACAAGGGAGTAGAACATGGTGGTGCATTGGCTAGTGGTCTATAAGCTGGTAGTTTGTAGACAAGTGAGTAGAAGATGGTGATGCATTGGCTATGGGTCTGTAAGCTACTAGTTTGTAGACAAGTGAGTAGAAGGTGGTGGTGCATTCACTAGTGGTCTATAAGTTAGTGGTTTGTAGACAAGTGTGAGTAGAAGATGGTGATGCATTGGCTATGGGTCTGTATGCTAGTGGTTTGTAGACAAGTGAGTAGAAGATGGTGATGCATTGGCTAGAGGCCTGTAAGTTAGTGGTTTGTAGACAAGTGAGTAGAAGATGGTGGTGCATTGGCTATGGGTCTGTATGCTAGTGGTTTGTAGACAAGTGAGTAGAAGATGGTGGTGCATTGGCTATGGGTCTGTAAGTTAGTGGTTTGTAGACAAGTGAGAAGAAGATGGTGGTGCATTGGCTAGTGGTCTGTTAGCTAGTAGTTTGTAGACAAGTGAGTAGAAGATGCTGAGGCATTGGCTAGTGGTCTATAAGTTAGTGGTTTGTAGACAAGTGAGTAGAAGATGGTGGTGCATTGACTAGTGGTCTGTAAGTTAGTGATTTGTAGACAAGAGAGTAGAAGATGGTGATGCATTGTCTAGTAGTCTATAAGCTAGTGGTTTGTAGACAAGTGAGTAGAAGATGGTGGTGCATTGGCTAGAGGCCTGTAAGTTAGTGGTTTGTAGACAAGTGAGTAGAAGAAGGTGATGCATTGGCTAGTGGTCTGTACGTTAGTGGTTTGTAGACAAGTGAGTAGAAGATGGTGGTGCATTGGCTAGTGGTCTGTACGTTAATGAATTGTAGACAAGAGAGTAGAAGATGGTGATGCATTGTCTAGTAGTCTTGCAGTTTGTGGTTTGTAGACAAGAGAGTAGAAGAAGGTGATGCCATGGCTAGTGGTCTATAAGTTAGTGGTTTGTAGACAAGTGTGAGTAGAAGATGGTGATGCATTGGCTAGTGGTCTGTAAGCTAGTGGTTTGTAGACAAGTGAGTAGAAGATGGTGATGCATTGGCTAGAGGCCTGTAAGTTAGTGGTTTGTAGACAAGTGAGTAGAAGATGGTGATGCATTGGCTAGTGGGTAGGTGATTCCTTTACTAGCAGGGAAAGTAATACTGGACTGATGACCTTGGTCTAGCTGTGGTCCCTGGTTTACACTACGAAAGAAATATATAGGGAGTGAAAGAGTTAAATTATAAAGTATAGCTGTGGTTAATTATAACCAGAGATACACTGTGGACAACGAATAATTACTTACATTAACTAAATTACAAGAGACTTAATACTGTATAATCGTCTTCAGGCACCCTGCACATAGGAATATTAGTCAGATATGTACTGTGTTAATATTTTTTTACAAACTAGTCACAATTTGATGTAATTTTTGTTAAATTTAATATTGCTTCATCTGATGGCGATTACTAACATAGGGCTCGCTTCCATCGAGTCATTAAAAATGGAAATCCATTTTATTACCAGGTTTCTATTGAAATATTTTGTGCATTGCGTGCAGTTGCTCTTTTCGTGTATTTGTAAATTAACGTTGGATTAATGCTTCCATGTGACGTCGGATTACTTGAAAAAAAATATATTGCTATGGTAACCTGACCTTACACTATAAAATTTACATTTAACGTCTGTGCTCTTTACCTGTGATCACCTCTAAACAGAAACAAAAACAAAGATACACTTATTTATAATACATATTTTTAAATATTTTTTACATATTAACAAATACTATTTTTGACTAGAATTATATTACATATATGTAATATGTAGTGCTGCCCTAGGCATAGGTCTAGTTTGAATTTTGTGGATATATGCTTGCATACATTTTTATATGTAAATACATCATGATATTTCCATAAGAACATAAGTGCAACTATTCCTATACATGGGACAACAATAAATATTACATATTTTAGTTATTTTCTACATTGAAACACTTGCATTGTTTGCGAGATTTAAATTTCAATGGGAACCAGGCATCAAAAAGCTCCCTTTTCCTCTTTTATACATAGTTGAGCTGGGTGTTATTTTTCTCAATGTATCGACAGTGTATTAACGGTTTGCGCTTTCATTGAAAAACTGGTATAATTTATAGATTAACAGCTTTTAATACTTTCTATGGGACACGAAAATGTTTTCGGCAGCCAGAGTCTCACTGCCGAAATTGAGGTATAACACGCCATTGGAAGCAGTCGATAAACGAAATTGCTTCTGACAGCATATTTATCAGTTTGCGAGGACACGCAAAACTAATTACGACTCAATGGAAGCGATCCCATAATAGGAAAATAGCTAAAACTATTCCTTTTTTTTTAACTTAAAGTATTTTAAAATAATTTTCAAAAATAAGCAAAATTAGTTGCATAGCCATGCTGTCTGGAGTAGGCTGATCCACCCCCCTTATCAGAGTTTAGCATCAGAAACACAAGCATTGTATTGTAACTCAGTTCACAGCAGCTTATTTGCGTCTAGGTATGCTCCAGCAGATAATCACTGTGTACTTCTGCATTCTACCAAATCAAAGGTGGATATTGATACAGACATAGAAGGAATTGTGTGTGTGTGTGTGGGGGGGGGGGGAGTTAGAGCTGTACAATTCAGAAACTTAAAAGAAAGGGTTAATAGCGAGGCACTGCAGTATAAATTTGCAGGTAAAGAAATTAAAGTACATATTATATTTTGTCTCTATCCCAACTTATTGTATCTCCATTTAAGGGAGTAATAGGATAATTAATTAACTCTGTGAACAGATAAGTTTGCTTTATACCTTGGTGTATGTTTAGGGTAATATGATTGCACATCCTTACTAAAATACTTTACAAAACCTCTATATTTAAATAATTCTCCCTCTCCCTTTGTCTTGTCATATTGCAAATTATATTTTGGTATTACCTATTTAGGATTATTCCAGTAGTTATAATTTCTGCAAATGATTTACCTACACTCTGACAAATATTTGTATAATTGCTAATTAGGGCTATAACCCATTGTGACTATATTATTAAGTATACTTGTGAAATTTGATAATCTAATTTCCTATGATGTGATCATAGGTTGTACAGCTTGGCTCGTTGCCAAATAAGCAATTTTATATTTTTAAATATAAATTGTATTCTATATTGTTTCTTTTCTTTTTCTGTCTTGATAAAAGATATAGCCCTTTGTCTCTTGGTTGCTTCTTGTACTGGACTGAGGACCGTTGGTTTAGCTGTGGTCCCTGGTTTATACTGTAAGACTGTAGTAGTATATGGCGGAGCAGTTGGCTAGTAGGCAGGTGATTTCTAGTTTTGCTGACAAAGGATTACTGGGCTGATGAGGACCATTGATCTAGCTGTGGTCACTGGTTTATACTGTAAGACTCTGTAGTAGTATATGGTGTTGCAGTTGTCTATGGGCAGGTGACTTCTGGTTTAGCTAACAATGGATTTCTGGATTGAGGACCATTAGTCTAGCTGTGGTCCCTTGTTTATACTGTAATACTCTGTAGTAGTATATGGTGGTGCAGTTTTCTAGTGGTCAGGTGATTTCTGGTTTAGGTGACAAAGGATTACTGGACTAAAAACCGTTAGTCTAGCTGTGGTTCCTTGTTTATACTGTAAGACTGGAGTAGTATATGGCGGTACAGTTGGCTAGTAGGCAGGTGATTTCTGGTCTAGCTGATATAGGATTACTGGAATGAGGACCATTGGTCTAGCTGTGGTCCTTGGTTTACACTGTAAGACTTTGGAGTAGTACATATAGGTGCAGTTGTCTAGTGGGCAGGTGAGTTCTGGTTTAGCTGACAAAGGATTAATGGAATGAGGACCGTTGGTCTAGCTCTGGTTCCTGGTTTACACTGTAAGACTCAGTAGTATATGGTGGTGCAGTTGGCTAGTGGGCAGGTGATTTCTGTTTTAGCTGACAAAGGATTACTGGAATTAAAACCATTGGTCTAGCTGTGGTCCCTGGTTTATTCTGTAAGACTCAGTAGTATATGGCGGTGCAGTTGGCTAGGGGGCAGGTGATTTCTGTTTTAGCTGACAAATGATTACTGGAATAAGAACCATTGGTCTAGCTGTGGTCCCTGGTTTATACTGTAAAACTGGAGTAGTTATAGATACCAGTGCAGTTGGCTAATGGGCAGGTGATTTCAGTGGTTTAGCTGACAAATGATTACTGGGCTGAGGCACTTGGTCTAACTGGTTTACACTGTAAGACTCAGTAGTATATGGCAGAGCAGTTGGCTAGTAAGCAGGTGATTTCTGTTTTAGCTGACAAAGGATTACTGGAATAAGAACCATTGGTCTAGCTGTGGTCCCTGGTTTACACTGTAAGACTCAGTAGTATATGGCAGTGCAGTTGGCTAGTAAGCAGGTGATTTCTGGTTTAGCTGACAAAGGATTACTGGAATGAGAACCGTTAGTCTAGCTGTGGTCACTGGTTTAAACTGTAAGACTCAGTATTATATGGCAGAGCAGTTGGCTAGTAGGCAGGTGATTTCTATTTTAGCTGACAAAGGATTACTGGAATAAGAACCATTGGTCTAGCTGTGGTCCCTGGTTTACACTGTAAGACTCAGTAGTATATGGCAGTGCAGTTGGCTAGTAAGCAGATGATTTCTGGTTTAGCTGACAAAGGATTACTGGAATGAGAACCGTTAGTCTAGCTGTGGTCACTGGTTTACATTGTAATACTCAGTAGTATATGGCAGAGCAGTTGGCTAGTAAGCAGGTGATTTCTGGTTTAGCTGACAAAGGATTACTGGAATGAGAACCATTCGTCTAGCTGTGGTCACTGGTTTACACTGTAAGACTCAGTAGTATATGGCAGAGCAGTTGGCTAGTAGGCAGGTGAATTTTGGTTTCGCTGACAAAGGATTACTGGAATGAGATCCAATGGTCTAGCTGTGGTCACTGGTTTATACTGTAAGACTCACAGAGAGCATCTGTTTTGGACACTTGTCAGAGAGAAGAAGCCGCAAGAAGAAAGCAGTGAATGGAAATCTTAGAGATAAGCAGCACACAATTGTAGCCCAAGAGGAGAAAGCAATGGGGAGGGGGAGGGTAAGATTGGGACAGAAGCTGCACAGCTCCTCTCTCTTTCATCTGCAAGAGATTGCAAGGTGCAGCTGTAGGGGAGGATCACTGATTCACAGCCATTGGCTCCGGCTTTCTCTGGGAACTTAAATCCTTTCAGTGTGGAGCTTTGCAGTTCGGGTGCTTAGACTCACAAACTGTCCTGCGTCCTTGGCTGCAGTAGGTAAGTGCTTGGGTGGCCTGTTGAGAGCTTTGTAAAGGGGGCTGCAGACAAGGTGCAGTTTGTGCAGATAATGCAGACACATCCCAAGCAATTGTGTAAGGGCAGGATAGGTCCTCAGGCTGGGAGCAGTAAATATTAACCTTTTGGCTGCCAGAGAACATAAGGGAAATCACAGAGGGTAGTGCTTGTGTATACAGGGATTGAGAATTACGGCAGATGATTATAAAGGGACCTTGACAAGATTTCAATAATAATTTCATCCATGTTGTATTTGTGTTCATCAGATTACAAAATTCTAGTGTGTTTAGGTCTATATAAATGACCTGAGGGCAGGGGGCACACTGGTCATACTGACCTTCACCAGATGGTGTACCTGCTGAGGGTGACATTGAGTTTATATGGGGCCTGTGTGCAAGAACTGGGTTTGTGTGTTCCTATTAAGATTGGTATGAGATTAGAGAGAAGACAGATTGTCACTTGCAGGATATCTGGGGTCACGGAATCCCCTTTGGCGTAAAAAAGGATATGCCAACTTGTCACTCAGTTTCCCCTTATCTCTTTATGATTTGGCGATTTCCTCACTATTCCCTAATAAACAAATTGCTATTGTTCATGAAGAGTTATGTTGGTAAATAGCCAATATTTCATTTTATACATCTCGCATTATAAATGTTATTAGATGGGGTTGCTTTATAAGAATGATTAAAATCTACTGCACAGTGCTTATATTTCAGGTCACACTGATGTGACACTATCTCATTTACTGTCATTTGCTGGGTCTGTATGTTACTTATATCCATGACTTGACAAATTCAAGGGGAAAATGGCCCATAAAATATCAGGTCTGGCTTCTAACATTTTGGATTAATTTCTCTATAGACTAAATAATGTGCAGCAGGCTCCTAAGTATTCTCGTTGTCTCCTAAGTTTCAAATACATTTGTCAATCTCTGCTAGTATCAATAGCACTGTCACCTTGTTCATGATGCTATTGACAGGTATCAGAATATAGTATATAGCATTGAAGTGTATATATCTATGTCTATTCTAGATACAAATCAATGAACATTAACTCGTTTGATGCCAAAGATGGCTACAATGCTAACCTATGCAATGCACTGACAGCTAAAGCATTAAATCTTTAGCAAATCTGATGTCTGTATGTTATATTGGTCACTGTATCACAGTCTTTTCAGCAGCACTGATGGGTCAGCCATAGCTTTGTTCTACAGCAGATACATTCAAAATGCTTTTTGAAAGAAATGTCACAGAGCAATCACTTTACATTTAAATCAGCAGCAATTCAAATGCTTCTGTTTTGCAATTATGTAGCGCACAACATAAGATTGTGTGAGCTCAGACAGATGAGCCAGAAGTGAGAGATGACCTATTATATCTTCTCTGTAGCTATAATTGTGCTAATTATATCAGGGCTCCTAGAATGTTATTTCTCACTACTGTTTTAAATATACAGTATATATATATATATATATATATATATATATATATATATATATATATATATATATATATATATATATATATATATGTGTGTGTGTGTGTGTATATATATATATATATATATATATGTGTATATATATGTGTGTGTGTGTATATATATATATATATATATATATATATATATATATATATATATATGTGTGTGTGTGTATATATATATATATATATATATATATATATATGTGTGTGTATATATATGTGTGTGTGTGTGTGTGTATATATATATATGTGTATATATATGTATATATGTGTGTGTATATATATATATATATATATATAGTGTATATATATATATATATATATATATAGTGTATGTATATATTAAATTACAACCAATTCTGCACTCTCTTTTAAGCAATTTATTTCATTGGTGTTTTGTGATGTTTAATTTACACACACACACACACATATGTATATACAGTATATCTATTTATATATTATTTTTATTTAAAAATTAAAACCCTTGCCTGGCTCCTAAAAATTTGCAGTGAACCTCAATTTTCTGTCTGGCTCCTGAATCTGATATACATTTGTCAAGCTCTGAAATATATCATTCTGCAGATACAGATTGTATCATATGTGTCACATAGGGTGTAAGGTATTTGTGTTATACACAGGATACTATGTATGTGTAATTTATTCTTGCTGGGGGTGATACATTATGTTCTTTTATTATGACTTGTGTGGGCCATACTTGTGCCTTTCAGGGAAACTTTTTCCAAAAAAAAAATATTCAAAATTAAATTTTATGAATGCATTGGTATTACAAAGACTATGATCCAGGCTGGATTATATTCATCTTTATACCAACTCAGTTGAAGCATGTATGTGGCATATTGCAAGTGCAGAGGCTAAGTGGACCTCCTACCCACCATCATTAAGATAGTGCCAATGGCCATGCACAGGCACTTTCCCCTGCATAATGGCTTGCTCACACTTCCCCAAACTATGAATCTCACCTCATGATATGAAGCTGTGCCTGTGGTGCTCTGAAACTGCTGACCTAAAATGACGGGCAGTGTCACTGACAAAAACAAGCAGGAAGTGAGACTGAGTCACACTGTGAAAGAACAGACACGCCCCCTAGGAGCAAAGCTTCAGGAAGCATATTATAAGTAGTTTAATCAGTTAGCAACTAATTAGATTAGGCATTTCAGATATGCAAATATTCATTCTCTTTGTTTCCAAAAGCTATTTTTTTCTTATGATTTTAAAAGATTTTAAAATAAATTAAAGATTTATTGGACCCTTAATAGTATTGTGAACCCTAGGCAATGTACCTACTTGGTACATTTGCATTAATATGCATGAGGTCCGTTCAGATCCATCCTGGTGCCTGCTAGGCACCTCCATGTGACAAAACGTGATAAAGAAAACACAATAACTCATTTCATGTACACAGCTAAATAACATAAACCTTTGTATCAATTCAACACAAATTAAATAACTTGTTCATCAGAACTGCAAATATAAATACACCCGGACATCACAGAGGGTATAGCAGGTAAAGCGTAATTACGAACATGGATATGATATGCTACGTTTTCAGTATAAGCTCATTTATTGCACAAGTTTCAAAGTCAATTAATGATTTTGCTTTAGAATTTGTGCAGATCAGACCTTTCCCAGTATCCTTTAGATTACACAACATTCAAATTCCAATTAACTGAATTATTGTCAGCATTCTTTAAAGGGACAGTCTACTTAAATATTTTTATTGTTTAAAAATATATATGATCCCTTTATTACCCATTCCCCAGTTTTGCATAACTAACACTGTTATATTAATATAGTTTTTACCTCTATGGTTACCTGTATCTAAGCCCCCTTATCTCAGTTCTTTTGACAGACATGTATTTTAGCCAATCAGTGCTAATACATAAATTAACTCCACGGGAGTGACCACAATGTTATCTATATGACACACATGAACTAACAGTGTCTAACTGTAAAAACTTGTCAAAATGCACTGAGATAATAGCCGGCCTTAAGCGACTTAGAAATCAGCCTACCTAGGTTTAGCTTTCAACAAAGATTACTAAGAGAACAAAGCAAATTTATTGATAAAAGGGTAAATTTGAAAGTTGTCTAAAATGTCATGCTCTATCTGAATCATGAAAGTTTAATTTTGACTTGACTGCCCCTTTAATAGGTGGAAATATTTGTACTTCATTGTCCATAAAGTCATGTGAGTTTGACAAGTAAAGATGAAGTGGTAAATATTAATACAACAATAAATGTGACATTAATATAATATATAATAATATAAGATAGAAAGACAGATGGATACATAGATATATTTAATGAGAATGCTGCAGTATTTAATGTATCTATAATAATGCCCCATATTATTTTCCTTACTGCAGTTTGCTTCTGACTTCACTTGCTGTAACTCTCTACCTAACCCCTGGCTCTAACTGCTGCAAATCCCTCAAGGTGCTCATTATCACTAACACAGTCTTCCCCTATCTTAGCTCCTGGGGAGATTGTTCTGCAACACTCAAGCGATTCATAACAAACTCTAGTGACTTATAGACAAGCACAAACAATTGTTATTTGTTTAACTAAACTAACTCATCCACAAATATAAAAGTTAGTTCATGTATTCAATAATAATTTGATAACAACTTTGAATGTTTTTAAAAAAATACATATTCTCTGTTCTAATTATGATATTTTAATTTCTTGTTAAAGGGTCACTAAACAAGGTAAAATAACATAATCAGTAAATGCATAATAAAAAGGCAACGCAAAAGCACCTAGTTTGAGTTTCATATGAGTAGTAGATTTCTTTCTGAAAAACCAATCATAGCTATGATTACGGCTTACAGCCGAAACGCGTAAGCAAGCCTATCCCTTGGTGCTTATGTGTGCGCTCTGATTATGCACTTTTTACTTTTTGACCACCTGTTTTTAGACTTTTTCGAATAAAGGATTTTTATTTTCACTGAACCTCAGCCGTCCGCTTGTTTGCTTTTTCATTGTGGTAAGGTAGATTTCTTTCTAACACATTTTAAAGTTAGTTCTAATTTCCCTCCCAGTGCATCATGTGACAGCCATCAGCCAATCAGAAAATGCATATATGTATATACTGTGAATCTTGCACATGCTCAGTAGGAACTGCCAAAGAAAGTGTGCATATAAAAAGATTGTGCATATTTAGATAATGGATATGAAATGGAAAGTTGTTTAAAACGTTGTGCTTTATCTGAATCATGATAGTTTAGTTTTGACTTGAGTGTCCCTTTAATGTAATTCATTCATTGACACTACAATCCAAAACCTAATCCTTCCTCTGCAGATCCTATCTATGCTTCAGACTTTACATAATCTACTAACCTTTAGACCAATAATTTCCATGCCCTGCTGATTCCTTCATCCATTCCTTCCTCTACTCTACCATTTACTAATTTTATATCTTCATCAGCTCCACAGATTTATCTACTTATCCTAATTATATCCTTTCTTTTATTCTAGTATTGTCTAACCGTATCACATCTTATGATCTACCTATACCAAACTCTATTATTATTATTATTATCATCATTATCAGTTATTTGTAAAGCACCAACATATACTGCAACACTATAAACATAGGTATAATATGTAACAGGAAAAGGGGGAAAAATAAATAATGAAAGCGTACTGCAAAGTAATTTAACTATGTATAATTAAACCTTTTTTTATTACAATATCAAAGTGTTTCATATTCATTTAATCTGCTAATCCAATCTATATCTAAATTCCTAATTCCTAATAATTTTTTAAGAAATCAGAGTATTTTGTCATTATTCTTTTCCATTTTTTTTATTTTTATTTGAACTATGTCCTTGTGTTGCAATGGAGAAATGTATAAACTCCTTGATGACGCAAACCGGTCACTCGAATGCTGTTACGCATCATTATACTTTTCTGTTCGTGTGACCCAGTGGAATACAATATTGCACAAGCCCAGAGCACTCTGATAGTTGTGGCTTGTTATAATAGCACTTTACGGTTTTCCTGGCAGCAACAAGCTTTTGTCTGGTTTCAAAAGGAATCACACCCTGCAGGTTCCCATTAGTTCCTTCATTTGTAATGTGAAGGCGCAGTTTCAAGTATGAGGGTAGTAGTAGATATATATAGCAACATTCCAGTAGAGACGTTACATACCAATACAATTCATGAGGTTAACAATGCTTTGAATATATGTAAGATTTATTGAAGTAGAGCATTTTGCATAGAAATTTTAGTAAGTAGGATAGTTGTTGTCATTAGCTATTTGGAATCCTTAAAGGGTTAGTAAACCCTCATTTTTTTTCTTTCATGATTCAGATAAAGCAGCAATTTTAAGTAACTTTTTAATTTACTCCTATTTTCACATTTTATTTGTTCTCTTGCTATCTTTATTTGAAAAGCAGGAATTTAAGCTTAGAAGCCGGCCCATTTCTGGTTCAGAACCTGGGTTGCACTTGCTGATTGGTGGATAAATGTATCCACCAATCAGCAAGCTTTTACCAGGGTCTGAATCGAAAATGGGCCGGCTCCTTAACTTAGATTCCTGCTTTTTGAAATAAAGATAGCAAAAGAAAGAAGAAAAAATGATAATAGGAGTAAATTCTAAATTTGCTTAGAATTGCATGCTCTATCTGAATCATGGTATTTATTTGTCACATATTCTGGAATTGTGTGTTATTTAATTGTCGTTTGAGTAGGAATATATTGTAAATATGTGCTCTCTGTATGTGAGATTGCATTATATTTAAAGGACCACTCAATACAGCAGAATTGCATAACTAACAAGTGTATCATAAAAGACAATGATTTAACACCTAGGGACCGATTTTTTTCCTACCCACAGTATCATGTGACAGACATCAGCCAATCACAGACTAGTATAGTATACCCTGTGAGCTTCTGCACATGCTCAGTAGAATCTTGTTCCCCAGAAAGTGTGAATATAAAAAGACTGTGCAAAATGTGATAATGGAAGTAAATAGGAAAGTGACTTAAAACCGCCGCTCTATCTGAATCATAAAAGTTTATTTTGACTTGAGTGTCCCTTTAAAGAGATATGAAACCCCAAATTTTTCTTTCATGATTGATAGAGCATATAATTTTAATCAACTTTCCAATTTATTTCTAATATAAAATATACTTTATTCTCTATGTATCCTTTGTTGAAGGAACAGCAATGCTCTACTAAGAGATAGCTGAACACATCAGTTGAGCCAACGAGAAGAGGCATATATGTTGCAGCTACCAATCAGCAGCTAGTTCCCAGTAGTGCTCTGCTGCTCCTGGGTCACCTAGGTGTTTTGTTTTTTTCAACAAAATATACTAAGAGAAAGAAGTAAATTAGATAATTTAAGTAATTTGGAAAGTAATTTAAAATCACATGCTCTATCTGAATCATGAATCAATAATATTGGCTTTCAAATCCCTTTAATTGTCACCTGTATGTAAAATGGCATGGAACATAACTGTCTACACAACAAAAGGGTGAGCGCTAATAAATAGCTAGTGATGATAACCTCAATGATATATAAGCATGTAAATACAATTAGAATTGCCAGCAATTTGGCATGTTAAAGGAAATTTAAAGGGACAGTACACTGTAAAATTGTTTTTCCATTAATGTATTTTAAATGACTTGTTATACCAACTGCAGAGTATAAAATATTTGAGAAATTCCATTTTCATGCTTATTTGTGAATATGAAGTAGCTGATTTTGTGCTTTGAAACCACAGCCTATGACAATGGGTTGAACTTAAAGGTGATATCAGATCTCATTATGTTCTAAGTTTGTGTAAACAGACTTGCTTCCTTATCTTTTATTTGGCTGGAACACCACAGCTCAATACATAGAGAGAACAATGGAAAATGATCATGTTATTACTTAACTATCCTGCATCCCACTGAGAGTGTAATCTATTCTGCTGGCTGTGTATACTTAGGCTATTCAATAGCCTATACTCCAGTATTAATTTATTCAGTGTAGGTGGCGATACCACAGGCTAAATCAGCTATTTCAAATGCTGAAATAGGAGTAAAGGAGCTACTTGTAACCAATTTAATACACTCTAGCAGGTTAAAAGGATCATTGGGAATAATTTAAAGGGGAGACATTTTTTGGGTGAACTGTCCCTTTAAATTTCAGATTAAGAAGTGTATCTTTCTTCCCAACGATGGCAGCCTCCTCCTCACCTGCTTTCAGGAAGGAGACCTATCTTCTAGTTCCTGTTATGAGAGGCGAGTTAGCCAGACTACTCCTGAATATCTGGCCTGCACATATAGCACTTGGCAGTGCTTCAACAAATGTGAGTGCATTTCCACCTGTTGTTCATTGCTTCCATCTTTCAAGACCATACTATACCATGGGCGCCTTCTGTTGATTTGTCTTCTGGAAAGTGAATTACATGCTTTATAACTACCTTGTATATGGATGGGAATACAATGTATATGACTGTTACCTGTATTCCATTTGTATATGGGATATATGAGTGCCACCTGTATGGGACATTACATGACACAGTATATAACTGTCACTTGCAGGGGACATAACATGACACCGTATATAACTGTCACCGTAAAGTATAATATTGCATATAACTGCTATTCTAAATAGATTATAGAATATATTCCTATAGTGACCTGTTCTAGGGTTACATAGTGAGAAGCAAAGGAGAGTCTTGGGTTCTCTATCCTGCTACACTGTGGGTTTATCCTCAAAATCAGTCAAAGAATTGTTCCTGAAAACTAAACTAAAACTGCAAATCTCCCCCCCTTACAGGATGCTTATAAACAATGCACAGTGTATGCCAGCATTCACTCCCCTAGTGTCATGCACTATGTATTAATCATACCCCTTTAAAAAGATACAGTCTATACCATACCTGTTATTAATTTAATTAAATAAAGAAAAATCCTCAATGATCACAAAATGACTGTAATTAAACCATCTAGATAAAGCAGCCTTACCTTGTGCCCATAAAACCCTCACATTTGCTCTGCACTGCCCATAGTTTAACTCTGCACTGCCCATAA
>NC_069506.1:26771994-26799494 GCF_027579735.1 Bombina bombina | reverse complement strand
GCTTGTGGGGTTAATTTTAGCTTTAGTGTAGTGTAGAAGACAACCCAAAGTATTGATCTAGGCCCATTTTGGTATATTTCATGACACTATTTCACCGCCAAATGCGATCAAATAAAACAAATTGTTCACTTTTTCACAAACTTTAGGTTTCACACTGAAATTATTTACAAACTGCTTGTGCAATTATGGCACACATGGTTGTAAATGCTTCTCTGGGATCCCCTTTGTTCAAAAATAGCAGACATACTGTATATGGCTTTGGCATTGCTTTTTGGTAATTAGAAGGCCGCTAAATTCCGCTGCGCACAACACTTGTATTATGCCCCGCAGTGAAGGTGTTAATTATGTAGCTTGTAGGGTTAATTTTAGCTTTAGTGTAGAGATAAGCCTCCCACCTGACACATCCCACCCCCTGATCCCTCCCAAACAGCTCTCTTCCCTCCCCACCACACAATTGTCCCCGCCATCTTAAAGGGACACTGAACCCAAATTTTTTCTTTCATTATTCAGATAGAGCATACAATTTTAAGCAACTTTCTAATTTACTCCTATAATCAATTGTTCTTCATTCTCTTGCTATCTTTATTTGAAAAAGAATGCATCTAAGCTTTTTTTTTTTTTTTTTTTTTTGGTTTAGCACTATGGACAGCACTTTTTTATTGGTGGATTAATTTATCCACCAATCAGCAAGAACAACCCAGGTTGTTCACCAAAAATGGGCCGGCATCTAAACTTACATTCTTGCATTTCAAATAAAGATACCAAGAGAATGAATACAATTTCATAATAGGGGTAAATTAGAAAGTTGCTTAAAATTTCATACTCTATCTGAATCATGAAAGAAAAAATTTGGGTTCAGTGTCCCTTTAAGTACTGGCAGAAAGTCTGCCACTACTAAAATGAAAGGCTTATTTTTTTCCTTTTTTTAAAAATAAATAAAAATATATATATATTCTGCTGTGTAGGATCCCCGCATAGCCACCAACCTCTCTGATCCCCCCCAAACAGCTCTCTAACCCTCCCCCTCTACCTTATTGTCCGCCATTTTGCCATATAAATAGCTTTTTTTGTTAATATAAAAATAATTTTAAAAAAAAATTCTGTAGTGTAGCTGCCCCCCCTCAATAACCTACCTCCCACCCTCTCCCAGATCCCTTAGATAAAATTTACCCCCTCCTCTCTCCCTCCTTCCCTTAACAATTTGTCCCATAGTGTAGCGTTTCCACCCGCTCCCGCCCCCGTGATCCCGCCCCCCTCTAACGTGTTTCTCCCATCGATGGCCGCCCACCCGCCTCCCTGCAATGGCTCCCACCTACTAACGATCGCCACCTTTGCTGGCAGATGAAGAGAGGGCCACAGAGTGTCTCTCTGCATCGGATGGTTAGTAAAAGGTATTGCACGATGCCTCAATATCGAGGCATCGCTGCAATACCCTGAAAGCGGCTGGAAGCGATCAGGATGGCTTCCACTGCTTGAAACCCCTGACAATGTACAGGGTACGTCCTTGGTCGTTAACGACCGTTTTTTGTAGGACGTACCCTGTACATCGTCGGTCATTAAGGGGTTAAAGGGACAGTAAACACCTTATAATTACAAAACATTTCTACTGTGTTGCTTTAGAATAGCAATAACAGCCAAGTGTAAACATTTTTAAAACAAATTAACATCTCCTTTGCTGCATTTGTTTTTCATAACTAAACTCCATCTACCACTTGACTTTCTGAAGGAAACAATCTGGGCTTGAGTTTGTAGACGAGGCTAGTCATGAGCATTATTTTAGTATAAAGTGCATTGATTTGCAGCTGTTAAGTCTGCTGTGTGCTTTTCCACACAGGAAAAAACCCACACAATTTTCATAGCTAAATTACATGAAAAGGGGGGAAAATAAACAATAAACATACATTGCAAAATTTTAGCACCTGTGGTTGTTATTTTATAGGATTTGTCAAGCATGCAATGCATTATACTCTTTGGGCAAATGGGGTAGATTTTGGGCAGCCTGATGGTAGAGTATGGTCAGTGCTATCGCAGTTTAAGGGAGCGATTGCTAAACCCAGGGTTGTGTCATGCCAACAAAACCAGCAATAAGTCATAATGAATCATAAAACATGAACTTGTTTATCTGGAGCTTAGACTCCAAATAGTGTGTTGCACTGACATGATGTGATATGACAGCTCTGTTCATGTAATCTGCAGTCTAGAAAATATATATCTATAAATTTATTGTAAATAAGATTTCATTGTTTGCTGACGTTGGTACTGTTAACCAACTGCTCGCCAAATAGGGTAAAATAATCATAATCATTAGAGCATGTCATTTTAAGATTATCAACCCTACACTGCTGTATTTTTAACCCCCACAAAGGAGTTAAACACATAGTAGAAGTACAGTTGGGACCCAAAGAACACTGATCTAATCAGCACTGATCAAATCTTCAGTGCTAGATGCACATCTGAGTCATGCGACTGCTGATTGGATCACATGTAGGTTCTGCTCAGGACCAGCAGTGCTCCGCGGGTCCCAAGCAGGGGTTAAACACCCAGTAGTGTAGGGTCGATAGTAGACTTTCAGATGAAATTTTTGTAGCGAATATTTAGGAAAATTTGTTTCCCTGAATAATCGTTGGCTGCCTTCGGGATTTGTTTTGTTTAAAATTAAATTAATACTGAATTTTATTTAAACCTTAATTTTCGTTAAAATGAATGTAAATGTTCAAAGCTAGAGGTGAAAAAGTTCAGCTGTAGCCTTATACTTATACCTTTTGTGCGCTGAAGTGCAGGTCCTGGGAGCCGATTTCGCTAAGTCTTCTGTTATCGTGGCCGGGGCTCTGGCACGAAGAGAATCGGGTTAGCGCACTCTCCAGCGAGCAAAAGGTAAATATTAACCCTTAAAAAATGAAACAAATGAATACTGATGAATTTTTTTCTTTCATTTACGTTGGTGCATTCGTTCAAATATTGGTTTTGTCAAAACAAATCGAATATCCGTTTTTTCATTACAAATTTGTATTTGTAACAAAAGAAATGCTCCTCTCTAGTCGGTAATCTTAAATTTAGCGCTGCAGAATCTGTTGGTGCTCTAAAAATAACTGATAATTATTACATGCTCTAACGAATTAGAACGTGTCATTTTCCGACTCTCATCATGGCACTTGGAAATTAGGAAGTTGCTATGCCTTTAAGAATATAAATATACCATGTGAAGCTTGGTCTGTATATTGGATGTTTAAATCAGATTAAGTAGATAATCTTGATGTTTGTGAGCAGATAAGAGGCTGGTGCTTCCTTGGGCTATCTGTTGTATGACAGACGGGTGTAAACATGAGATAGGATTTATAGTGGCGCTTCCGTCTCTAAGTGTATAAATATAGATTATTGCGCTCACTTTCAGACTGTAACACACGTAGATACAGATGTTGTTTTAAGATATATAAAGGCAAACTGTACTTAATTTTTTTTCATTCAAATGAAAGAGCAGCCTTAAAAGGAAAGCTACACACTAGATCACTGGATCCCAAAATGGGGTACTGCTCCTTGGGGGAGGGGTTACTGAGGGGGGGCACTATAGGTATAAGAGGTGGAAGGGGGCACTGGGATTACAATAGGGGGCGCTCGTAGGAAAGAAGTGGAAGAGGATGCTAGTGGGCCCCTTCAAACATAATTATCATAATTAGTGCTTTATCCTAGATGCACGATTAGCACAGATTATTAACATTTACTGCAAAGTGTATTGTGTAGTAGCAGGAAACACAGCAAAGGCCTGTTGTTTTTAAGTCTTCTGTCCTCAGAAATAATCTGGTGGTGCCCTAGATAACACTTTGGCCTCTATTTAACAAAATCTGGCGGACCTGATCCGACAGTGCGGATCAGGTCCGCCAGACCTCGCTGAATACGGCGAGCAATACGATCTCCGTATTCAGCATTGCACCAGCAGCTCACAAGAGCTGCTGGTGCAACGCCGCCCCCTGCAGACTCGCGGCTAATGGGCCGCCAGCAGGGAGGTGTCAATCAACCCGATCGTACTCGACCGCTGCTTCAAAACTGCGGTTTCTGGCGAGTAGTCTCGCCAGAAACACGGGGCATCAAGCTCCATTCAGAGCTTGATAGATAGGCCCCTTTAGTAAGTAGAATACACTTTCTATAAAGTTGATTTATTGATGCAGTTGTACAACTATGCTCCAAGAAAAGAAATCAACTCCAGATTTCTAAATATGGTGATTTAAGACCCCTGCTAAGTGACATGAACCCAGAGATTGGGAAACTAAGCTCATCCACATTTATAGTATTATAGTATTTATTAAATGTTGTTTACAAGACTCTTGCAATTATAATATACTTAATTATTACTCCATTAGTTTGTATTGTGTCATTCTCTATATTATATTATCTATATTATGGGGTCAATTTATCAAGATCCGTATGGAGCTTGATGCCCCTATGGAGAAGTTATGAAGCAGCGATCTAAAGACCGCTACTCCATAACTTGTCCGCCTGCTATAAAGGCGGCGGACAGAAATCAACCCGATCGAATACGATCGGGTTGATTGTCACCCCTGCTAGCGACCGATTGGCTGCGAATCTGCAGGGGGCGGCATTACACAAGCAGTTCACAAGAACTGCTGGTGCAATGATAAATGCTGACAGCGTATGCTGTTGGCATTTATCGATGTTCAGCGGACATGATACGCTACATCGTATTATGTCCGCTCGCACTTACATAAATAGGCCCCTATATCTTTATTAGGGGTTGTGCAGTGCTGGTTTGAATATTATTTTTATGGGTTAAGTTAGGGGGCGCTGATGTTGAGTTTATAGAACCAAGGGGGCAGTGACCTGAAAAAGTTTGGGAACCACTGCACTAGATGGTATATTCAAAACAATGATTAGCCAGAGAATAATGTGCTGATGTTTTTTTATTTAATTAGTTGTTTAAATATTGGGGAAAAAACAGAGTGTGCATCCAATGACTGTGTGGAATAAAACAGTGAAGTCGGTCTGCACTTTCACTTCTAAAAGGAATTGGAAAGTTAGGTTAAATTTAAGAGAAAGGGGACGAAACATATTGCAGATAATGAAACATTGTATAGTCCCTTTCAAGAGATATGAAACCCAAATATGTTCTTTTGTGATTCAGACAGAGCACACAGCTTTAAAAAGGTTTCCAATTTACTTCTATTATCATATTTTCTTTGTTCCCATGATATTCTTTGTTGAAGAGATACCTAGGTAGGTGTTTGCAGCACTACATGACAGGAAATAGTGCTGCCCTCTAGTACTCTTGTAAATGGCTAACATTCTTGCAAAACTGCTGCCATCTAGTGCTCCAGACACGTGCGGGCTCCTGAGCTTACATCCCTTCTTTTCAACAAAAGATACCAAGAGAACGAAGAAAAAAAACCCATAATATTTTAGAAAGTCGTTTAAAATGACATGCTTTATCCGACTCATGAAATAATAGTTTTGTGTTTCATATCGCTTCAAACATCGGGAACTATTTGTACTTGAACAAAACGAGAAGCTGATTAAATGTAGCCTTAAACTAATGCAGCTGTATCGGTCGCGCCTTATCTTTATAGGCTCTTTAGCAGTTACGCACCTATGCGCATGGTCACACTTGTGAGCCTTAAAGGGACACTCAGGTTAAATTACATTTTCATGATTCAGATACAGCATGTAATTTTAAACAACTTTCCAATTTACTTCCATTAAAAAAAAAAATGTGCACAGTCTTTTATATTTACAATTTTTGAGTCACCAGATCCTACTGAGCATGTGCAAGAATTCACAGACTATACGTACATGCATTTGTGATTGGCTGATTGCTATCACATGGTACAAGGGGAGTGGAAATATACATAACTTTAAAATTTGTTATAAAAAAATCTACTACTCATTTGAAGTTCAGACTAAGTGCTATTGCATTATCTTGTTATCTTGCATTTGTTGATTATGCAAATCTAATGTGTTGACTGGTCCTTTAACAGGTGTGGTATAATGTGTCCAAAAGTACTATCAACCAATGAATTTAGCAGAAAATACTATCAGCCAATGAACATAGCAGAAAATATTATTAGCCAATGAACAGCAAGTACACAACTGCCGCATCTATATTAATTTTACTTTATTAGGCAAAAACATCACCATATTTAAATACTCCACTTTTCATATGAATGTTACAAATGGTGTCCCTTTATAAATTTGGCATCTGTGGCACATTAAGTAGCTACTAGAATCCTATTTTATTCTGGTCATTAAAATAAGCTTGTATAAGTGGCCGGATCTTTGTGTAGCCTTTTTATTATCATGTCTGAAATCGTATAAGTTGTTATTACTGCTCATTGTCACAGAACACACAGTAACCTAAACTACTTTATCTAATTGATAGGAGAATTTCTACCTAAGTGGTTGACCTGTGAATCTCAGTGAATCTTCAATAGTCTGTGGCAGTGATGATATTTTTTTCAATACTCCTAGACTTGTTAAATTGCTGTGAATAAGGCTAAATGTAAGACTGACTTGCCTTTGCCCCCAGGTCTGAAAAAATCACTTTAGTGTTGTGAATTTCTGATACTATGAAATGAGGGTTATGGGCAACCATATTAGTCCATGGTGGCACGAGGATGAATATCCCCCCTTGGCTTGAGCAGATATCCTGATCCTATTGTAATATAGAGGGGGTAGTGACCCCCTCATTAGAAAGAGGAGAGTCTCCTATTTAAATGGAAAGCTCATAGTATAAACATGGCTGTATTCTAACCTTTTAGACACCAGGTTATAGACATGTAAACGGTTTCTCTATTTCAGCCAAAAATAAAAATGTATACCTACAAGAGGGACAATTTAACTCTCTGGATATCATATGGCTATTCATAATATGATAATTGACATTAATGTTTTTTTAATGTAACACAGTGATTGTTTGATCTCTGCACAAGCTAATTAATCCCAAAAGAATCTTAATTTCAGAACTCAGAGATCTATCTAGAGCTTAACCCACCTGTTGGGCACAGTTATACGCCAGGCTTACTTTGTACTGTTATGCCTTTGGCGTCATACACAGCATGAGGCATGAACGAGAGCAAAAACTGAATGCAAAGCAGCCTGTGAAGTCTCAGAAGTGTACCCTGAAGGAGAAGGGCATCCAGTTTAGTTGTGTTCTGGCTGTATCAGTAGGCGCCCTCTGATGGCAGCCACAGCTTAGTGCACAGTTTTTTATGTTGTTCTACATATATTTTACTGAGAACATAGCAACCTTGTAACCCTACTTGTCAAACTCAATAATGTGTCTAAAAATATTATTCTACATTATATCACTTGTAGTGGGACTTTTAGTCAGTAGCAGGTGTGGCACAAATCACATCCACAAGAATCATGTTCTAAGCATCACATTCTTTTCATACATATTAACATGATAAAATGTATTATCACGCAAAGCAGACAGCTGCATAGGGGCATAGCTTAATTTAGAGGGGAATCTGCCTAGCTAATAAAACGATGTAACATTACAATCTACTTCCCAAACCCAATGGATATATATATATATATATATATATATATATATATAGAGAGAGAGAGAGAGAGAGAGAGAGAGAGAGAGAGAGACAATACTGCAACACTGCATTTTCAGTATATATGATGGTTTCAGCAGGCAGAAACTGCTTTTCATATTAGAAAATAAAGAATAAGGAACTATTTGTAAACAATATTAATACATCACAGCAGGTAAACAGATCATTGGGAGCATCTTAGAAAATATTAAAGTTCACTGTCCCTTTAAATAAATTAACACAAAGCAAATAAACTGCAATATTCAGTACTGGAGAAAATTCTCTATTAAGAATTGGATCCAAAATTATTTAATAGGTCAGGATCATTTTAGGATGAAAGAATTTTAAAAAAATCATCATGGACAGATATTAGCTTTACAATTAATTACAACTTGTATTTATCAGTTTATTTATTGTAAATAGAATCAAATTTTGGACTTCAGATTATTTGTTTTGACATTTCCCGAATTACCAAATGCTCAGAACATGGGGAAAATATCTCTCTTAATGGTACTTGGAAGAAAAAAAATTGTAACTTTATAAATCTAATTCTTTACTTACTTATGAAAGTGATACAAGTATTTTTGTGCTAAGAATGTCATCCATAATAAAAAGCAAATGCATTTATGTCGCTTAAAAGTATCCTTTATGCAATCCTTTAAATAGTTAAACTGAACCAATTTTACATTCATCCTATTGGAATTGGCAAAAGAAAGAAGCTTTTAAAAAGGGAATATTAAATAATGTTTATAGAGTAATATATCACATAGAGTACAAATGGATACACTGACACAAAATATAATTAAACTTCAGTAACAAAGTGTTCCGGTTACTGAGAATGTTGTCAGACGTATCCAGAAAGGAAAAAGTACTGGCATTATCTGTGCATCTGCCTGCAGAGTGACTGTCACTGAAGTCATATATAAATATTATTTTACTTTCTGTATATATCCATATAGATATATAGGTATACATATATATATATATATACTGTATATATATATATATATATATATATATATATATATAAAACGTTCTCTTTCTGATTCTATCACAATCTACATTCTATGTTAAAATATAGTAGTTCATATGTCTGTAACTTATGTGTTGGCACACATTTCTATAAATAATACGGTATATTATATATACAATTGCCTTTTGTGTATTTACCATAGTTCTTGCCCTTGGTTATTAACTTTGGGCATTTGAGTATTCACGATAATATTTTAATGTGTATCTAAAAGCTTTTAATATGAGATGTATATACCCTCACCTGTCAGTAGGGGTGCACTAAATGAAGGGACGCTTTCATTCTCATTCATACGCCCTGACGAAGTCCCATCTCACATACAGACGAGGGGGACAACTTAGATCCCATTAACTTCATCTGCCCGGGCTATACCTCCTGATACTTTTATGGGGGTTCTGTGTGCAGCAGGGTGTAGTTGGTCAGTTAACCATCCTATGTTATTCTATAGCTTCTTTGCATGCATATGTTCACACTGGCGCCCTATGCTTACCCTGACAGATTAACATCTTTTAAGAAATGCAGTGTATCCTTGGATTGAATTGTCTTTGTCAGGGCCGGCATCAGGGGGTGACAGGGGTGACTCTTGTCAGGGGCCCAATGGGCCAGGGGGGCCTCATGAGGCAAGGACTAAAAAAAAAAGAAGCCACCAGTGGGTAATACAGCAGAGTGCTAATTGAGCATGGGAAATGTTATCACAAGGAGTAAAGTATTAGCATTTGAGAGGATTTCTGAGTGTGCACTTAACCACTATGCACAGTGTGAGACAGACTTGGCACTTTGTACAGTGTGTGCCTGAGTCAGACGGCAGATCACTTTCATTTGCAGAGGAGGTAGGACTTACTTAGCAAATGTTTTTTATTTCTTTGTGCAGTTTCGGATTGTAACTTCAGTGTGGTAGAAGTAGTTGTATGGTGGGGACAGGGGTCCATAAAAACACTTTTTTAGCAGCAGTGTATTTATGATTATTTGACAATGCTGTAGAAATTCTATATTTAAAACCATGCAGAAATGTTTCCTCCTCAATACACAAATGGCAGGTGCCCTTTTGGCAGATATGCATTTTTCTTTATTTATAATTAAAATCCTCCATGTTTCAAAATTAAATCAATGTAAATATTTGCATAGGAAATTAGCACATCTAGGCAATTTTGAAAATGCTGTACTCTATATGGTCTTGGTGGAACCATACGCTGTGGTAATCATACCATTAGATCTGGTTAAATGCAGGATTTAGGCTTGTTGGTATGTATTTCAAATTTAAGTCTGCTGAAGTGTAAACTGAACAGTTTTAAGTTAACCTGTCTCATTTCAAACACTGAGCAATCTTAGTCTGAGAGTATAACATTGTATGCAGATGTAAAAATCTTAGATAAAATGCCTCCTTCCATCTGGAAAGTCCTTGCATAAAGGTGCAGCAAACTGGAATGTAATATATGTATGTATATATATATATATATATATATATATATACAGTATATATATATATATATATATATATATATATATATATATATATATATATATATATATATATATAAAAAAATAAAATCAATGTAAATATTTGCATAGGAAATTAGCACATATGGGCAAGTATTCCCGCTTGCTTTTCCCCAGAAATTCTTAATATACAATATATATTACCAATGCACAAGAGAATATGCAAATTCTCATTTTTTTTGCTTCAAAATACTGTTTTGACACAGCCATCCTTTTAACAGGATTATGACAGCAAATCAGAAATCACTCACTAGACAAGCCTGTTTCTTACTCTTTGGAACTCATCAGTAGGAGATAGATTTCTGGTTGCTGCATTGGTAAAGCTATTTTCATGGTTAAACCAAAATTCATTAAAATTATGGGGGGAGATAAAAAACTGAAATTAAAATCCTTCATGTCTCAAAATTAAATCAATGTAAATATTTGCATAGGAAATTAGCACATCTAGGCAAGTATCCCCACTTGCTTTTCCCCAGAAATTCTTAATATACAATGTTACCAATGCACAGCGATCCTAGATGTGCTAATTTCCTATGCAAATATTTACATTGATTTAATTTTGAGACATGGAGGATTTTAATTTCAGTTTTTTATCTCCCCCCAGAATTTTAATGAATTTTGGTTTAACCATGAAAATAGCTTTACCAATGCAGCAACCAGAAATCTATCTCCTACTGATGAGTTCCAAAAAGAACGAAACAGACTTGTCTAGTGAGTGATTTCAGGTTTGCTGTAATAATCCTGTTAAAAGGATCACAGTGTCAACAGTATTTTGAAGCAAAAAAACTGAGAATTTGCATATCTAATTTGCATATCTTACCCACAATTCTCTTGTGCATTGGTAACATTGTATATTAAGAATTTCTGTGGAAAAGCAATCGGGGATACTTGCCTAGATGTACTAATTTCCTATGCAAATATTTACATTGATTTTATTTATTTATTTATATATATATATATTACATTCCAGTTTGCTGCACCTTTATGCAAGGACTTTCCAGATGGAAGGAGGCATTTTAGCTAAGATTTTTACATCTGCATAAAATGTTATGCTCTCAGACTAAGATTGCTCAGTGTTTGAAATTAGACAGGTTAACTTAAAATGGTTCAGTTTACACTACAGCTGACTTAATTTTGAAATACATACCAACAAGCCTAAATCCTGCATTTAACCAGATCTAATGGTATGAGTACCACAGCGTATGGTTCCACAAAGACCATATAGAGTACAGCATTTACAAAATCCATAAGTACAGCTGACAGATGGGAACATTTGTACACTATATGGGAACATGGGGAAAAAAACAAACAAACATATGTCAACCTTTTAAAAGTACTTTTCTTCATCTAGCCATCTACCCAGATCATTAATGTACAATTTTGAATTCACAGAATAATTTTTGTTTGCACATTTACAAATATGATTCTTTAAAAAGTGATCTCTTAATTTCTGATTTTTTTTTATCATGCATGTCACACACTGTTGATTTAGGGGATGCAAGGGTGCATAAATGTTTCCTCCTGTGAGTGTTTCTGTGGGTGTCTGTGTTTATGACTTTGTGCTTTGGTTTGTGTCTCTATGAGTGTGTATGTATTTTTTTTCTGTGGGTCTCTCTGTGAGGGTGTGTGTGTATGTCTTTGCACATTTTCTGTGGATGTCTGTGAAGGTGTGTGCATATTATTATTATCATTATTATCATTTATTTGTAAAGCGCCACCAAATTTTGTAGCGCTGGATGTCTTCAAGCTTTTTCTATGGGTGTCTCTGTGAGGGTGTGTGTATGTTTGTCTTTGTGTATTTTCTCTGGATGCCTCTGTGAGGGTGGGTGTGTATGTCTGTGTTTTCTCTGTATGTCTCTGTGAGGGTGTGTGTTTTCTGTGGGTGTCTCTGTGAGGGTGTGTGTATGTATGTCTTTGTGTGTTTTCCGTGGATGTCTCAGTCAGAGTGTGTGTATGTATGTCTTTCTGTGTTTTATGTGGTTGTCTCTCTGTGTGTGTGTATGTCTTTGTGTGTTTTCTGTGTGTGTCTCTCTGTGTGTGTATGTCTTTGTGGGTTTTCTGAGGCTGTCTCTGTCTGTGTTTCCTTGGGTGTATGTGAAAGTTTGAGTTTGTGTGTGTGTGTCCATTGTCTGTTCCTTTTTAGGATATTTTGACCTTACTACTAATAATTCACATCTTTCTACAGACTTTGAGACTAACGAGACCTTTCCGGAAGTCACTAATCCAATTTAACCTTTAAATTATTGTTTAGGCAGTTCAGGGCCTTTCCTTTCAGCCACTGCATGCTGTTGTCATCATTTAGTTGGCATCTTCCTTTACAAAAAGATAATCAGAACTCCATGTTTTGTTTTCTAAATCTCCTTTTTATTTACAAAACTGTAGTTTACCTCATTACTTGTCAGGTCAATGTAAACAAGTGTTAAGTGTCTGTTTGGGTGTCTGTGTCTGAGTGTGTTTCTTTGCATGTCTGCTAGCGTGAATCCTCATGTGTGAGTGTGTGTTTCAGTGTATGAGTGTGTCTGTGTGTGTATGTTACCACCTTTACATCATTTCCAAGTTTAAATAGACACTTAAGAATAAAGTGCATATACGTTTTAGTCACTTGGTCAAAAATTGCACATGTCAAAGGGTGAGGGGGGGGGGCCCTGATCAATGGTTAAGTCAGGGCCCCCAAATTTCTAGTGCCGGCCCTGGTCGGCTATGTATATAAATAAATTGACATTTATGAATACTTGAAGTCATGGAGCTGTTTTTTCTTTAAAAAGAGGCTGATTTCCCTGTCTTTTTTTGAAACAAAGATATTTTTTGTTTCTCCTTTTCTGTAGTAATTCACATATATATATACATTTTTATATAGAAATATATATTTAAATATTAAAAGAACATTTTCTTCTAGTGAAGAACATAGGGATTTAAAATGATTCCTAACGTCCCAGTTGGTCTAACGCAGTGTCGGGTTAACGCACAAGCGATAAAGAGAAAAGGTTTTCTTTTACTTTTAACGTATAATGCACGTGCTAATGCCTCTGCGATCATTTTTTACTTTAAGCACAGTTACTAAGTGCTTGAGCAAAAAAAAAAAAGTGAATTGCGCCACTTGTAATCCGGACCTTATTTTGGAGTACGGTGTTTAATCCCTGATATTGAATAGGCACACGTAAAAACGAGCATGACTTTAGTCAAGCCAGGGATAATATGGGCATAATACATGGGAGTGCCCATTTGCAGTAAACAACGCAAGGTAGTGATAAATGTATTACTTTCCAATAGACCTTTGTCCCTTCTCTGTTTAAATCTCTTTTATCTCCATAATAATGTGTCTCTTTCAACTCTTATCATTGCTAAACATGTTACATTTGTGCTGTGCAGTCTCGCAGGATATATACTGCACATTACAGAGTGTTCTGGTGAAGTAAAACCAAATTACACTACTGGGACCTCAGCCGTCTCCTGACTCATTAAAGCTCTTCTCTTGTGTGTTGAAAGAGCTGAACAAGAGAGATCATTGACACAGAATGATCTCTAGAGGGCCCCAGTTGCTAAGCAGGGAAGATGCGGGTTCGAGTTCTCAATTTGGACTCACTGACCTAGTAACAGCAAAAAACTAGACAAACACACAACCTGGTGACTTTTTTTCTTTCATTTTAACTCTGTTACCAAAGCAAATCTGGACACTCATAAAAAGAATATATACATTAAAGAGACAGTTTACTCAAAAATGTTCTCCCCTTTAATTTGTTCGCAATGATGCACTTTACCTGCTGGAGTGTATTAAATTGTTTACAAGTAGCTCCGTTACCCTTATATTGGCATTTGAAATAGTTGATTTAGCATGTGGTATCCCCACCTATTCTGCATCTAATCTAAGGAGACAGAAAATTTTTGGTTCAGAACCCAGGTTGTTCACCAAAAATGGGCCGGCATCTAAACTTACATTCTTGCTTTTCAAATAAAGATACCAGGAGAATGAAGAAAATTTGATAATAGGAGTAAATTAGAAAGTTGCTTAAAATTGCTGCTCTGGGGGGCGTGTCCGACCTGCGTACCTGACAGGACGCATACTGTAGGCTTTAACTGAATCCTCTTAAATCCTTCGAATTAGAGCCCATAACAGCTAAATTATATACATTATTAAATGATTATTAGTTACCAAGCAAGGGGTAGCTATATTACAATCCTTGATAGCTGTTTTTATGATAAAAGAGCCACAGTTCAGAAAAGTTGAGACCTAAGGCGGAGGCCTACACATAGGTAGCGACCCCCCCCTCCCCCGGATCCTCTGGGTTACCAATGCCGGCAGCAGGTTTCTGCCTTACTGACCTTTCAAGCAACATTAGGCAATGCAAGCAATCTTTAACTAACAGCATCTTAGCGGTACAAACCTCCATCATCAAGTTGCTGCCCACAAGTTCATTTCAAGATGGCGACCGCATGGGAGGCAAGATTAGAGCAGGAACTGGATGAGCATTTTGCTAGACTGGATAACCTACTTCTCAGACTATACCAACAATCATTACCAATAGATTGCATGGAGAGCAATGTGTCGATGACAGAATGCATGGCTGCAGAAGATTCAACACGGACCTCTACAACACCTTTAAGCAAAGATGTCGACCGAAACGGACCAAGTATGGAGGAGAAGCTCCCGTCTGCAGAAGATCTTCTGACACAACTGCAGGCGCGGGACCTACAGTACATCAAGTTGCACAGGATGCCAAATATAATCTACATAGCAAGGAAGCTGTCCGGATTGATCACGGCTTGCAGGAAGCGCTGAAGGGATCAGTCGTGGATGCAAGGATAGCACAAACTTCCAGACTGTCGGCCAAAACTGCTCCTGTTCCTCCCGATACTGGTAAGCCAGCCACGATTAGCCATGAGAATAAGATTTTTTTTTTACGCTCACTTTGGCGTTGCAGCCTTAGAGCAGATACCCTGCATTGTCAACCTGCCACTGGTATATGGTGATATTGGGTCCCCTCAATATTTACATATAAAATCCAGCCAGAAACACCATACCACGGTAAATACACTGCGACTTACCACTTACGGGTTGTCTCCCTTTGGATCTGATGTCAAGAAGGCCGTATTAGAACACCCAAATTTCACATGGCAAATACAGGAAATAACTATAAACAAGAATTATTTCATCATTATACGGTAGTGGAAACCAGGTATTTACAAAGAGACACTGCTTTGGCTGCAAATAGATGTATGGGATTAACAAAACACAACATGAAAAAAACAAAAATGTTTCTGTCTCTCCCAGACTGTAGGAACTAATGTTAATGTTTTCATGAAGTTCTTTAATGTTTTGAAATATTATGTTCCGTTCTTATATGTGGAAAACGTGTCTCCCAAGATGTTCAACTGATGTTCATGTGCTCAGTGGAAATGTGTTAGCTAGTATTTTCTTCCTAGTCCAGCACGAGTTTATTCCTATACTATGCCTTGTAAATAGATATTTAATTCACAGTAGGTGTTTATGTTGTAGACATTAACATAACGTTAAGGAGTGCAAACTTGATATTTACATGTTTGTTGAGGATGTGGTCATTGTCTTTCTAAGTTCACTTAACATATGTGCATATCTATATCACAAATGGGTTTTTGACACGCAGCATTTGGCTGCATTATGGTTATCAATATAACATAGTGGACTGCCCTGCTCCGCATTAACTTATATTTATAGCATGCCTTACGGGATAATCCATAATTTGTATATACTATTTTGTAATATTGCTACCGACAAATTAATACGTCCAGACCTGTTTCTTTTGTAGATACAGGAGATAGCAGTCAGTGAGAAGTGGGGAATGCTTGGTTGGGTGTGTACGGAGTGTGTAATTTCATATGTAGAAATAATAATAAATCACAATTGCACCGCCAGCTTGATTGAGCAAACAAAAGTTCATAAACTTGCTATGTCAGCGGGTCACCCCAATCACCCCTGACTACAGCCAAATTCGAATGAAAATGTCATGTGTACATGAATCTGAAACTCTCCAATGCAATCAAGTAATATCACTTTATATTATATTGCAAAGAAACTCACCACAGTCCTGTTTAGGTTAATCTTTCTCTTGTATCCAAGTGGTGTTGTTGATATTCTTGTGATGCTGGTGAGTATCCAAGCTGGGAATCCAAGCTGGGAATTGCTAATCCTCCGCAATAGGGGAATTAAAAGGTGTTTGTACTCGCTGAATGTGCTCACAATGGCCAAACAATTCAAGTCTCACAAACAAAAGACAGTTTGGAGCACCAAAAAGCGAGTGAAAAACAAAAATTTTATTTATTTATAACAATAGGGTTACATAACCCCAGGGTAAGAGTGTATAAACAATAACGAAAACAGAGAACAAAAAGGCTGACCGGTTTCGGCGTGTGCCTTAATCCTAGCCTGCTTAAAAGTGTTAGTAAAATTCACAGCTTAAAAACCCACCTCTGTGTTTCAATTGGGTGTGCAAATCACACCTCTCTAATGGTTGACCAATGTTCAACTTCCTAATTTATCAGACACCTGTGTTGCCTACTGACTTCACTAATGTTATTAGGTGTGGCGAAGTCTGTGCAGCCCTCTTAAAGTTTTAACTGTAAACTTTCCTTTGCCGACACACAGACCGCACAAAAGTGCCCATCGTCACATCTAATTTACTGCTGAAACAAATAGTAGTTGTATTTAATTAGAATTGTAGCTTATATAAGCAAAATTTGCTTTTATCAATTCCCATTTTTATATCAACATATCTCCGTGTATGTAATACTGTCTAATGTTTTACGTATCTTGAGCGTTACAACATCTTAAAATAGAAAAAGAAAGAATTAAAGTTGTGGGACCTGAGACTGCCTGGATCTGATAATGCCCCCTATCCCTTTGTGTACACACTTTCATAGCAAAAAAAAAAAAAAAAAAAAAAAAAAAAAAAAAAAAAAAAAAAAAAAAAAGGGGGATTTGATTGCAACTGTTCGAGGATGCGTGTGTATTTGTTTACATGTGTGACGTCTTAAACACACCTCCAGTTCCGCCCTATAGGCTTGCATGCCCCATCACTTCCACAGCACTGTTCCCCCTTCCACTTTAATAGTAAGTGTGGAGGAGGTGAATTAGCGGTACCCCTGGCCTTTAGTTAGATGGTTTCTCCAAAGTAACCTCACAAAGCGAAGAGCCCTCACTTAATAAGTGTTTACTTAACCCTAATAGATGCGGCTGTATAGCTCCATCTGTATAGTGTGCATCTGTTGCGCTAAAAAAGGGGGGGGGCTAAAAAGTAAGAATACTGTAATAGATCTGCTATGTGAACGGAACTCTGTAAAGCTTTTGCTCACTGTTACCTTATTATAATCGTGTGGGCATTGTCCTACAACTAGTTAAATATCAAGTACTGAAATATATATTTTTTGATTGGGTTATCTTTTGTTGTGTGCATTTATAATTAATGTAGTTTATATTTATAAACTTTTTGAATTTTTAAGTGCTGGTTAGAAGTTATTTGTGTAGTATGAAATTATAAGGGAATTACTACAGCTACCAAAAATTAATTAAATCGAATTCTGAGTTCAGGCCCTCTGGAGACCTGGTTCTCAACCTAAAAATCCAGAAGGCCTCCCTTTCTCCCAGTTTCCGTGTTCTATCCAGTCCTCTATTCTGTACAGGGACCTTCTCTATGATGGTCCACGAAAAGTACCTGGGATCTTTTTGGTGTATCACGGAAAAGTGATTGATCAGAGGCGTTGTTAATTCACCTGCTCTTATATCAGCCAGATGTTCCTTTATTCTAACTCGTGCCTCCCTGGTCGTTAGACCTACATATTGGAGGGCACAATGTGTGCATGATATTAGATATACCACGAAATTTGACCGGCAGTTTAGGCACAGCCTCTTCTGGAAAGTTTCACCTGTGACTAGAGACCTAAATGTTTCCCCCACTACCACTCTTTCACATGCCTTACAGGAAAGATAATTACATCTAAATGTACCATTGAGTCTCAGCCAGGTTGAGCCACTGGTCTCTTCCTGCTTTAGTCTAGTGGGGGCTATTATGTTGCCAATCGTACGATTCCTTTTGTAAGCGAATCGTATGCCTTCATTCACTGTATCTTTTAATGCATCATCAGCCGAGAGTAGTTGATAGTTACTTTTGATTATCTGGCATATCTGATGGTACTGTCGTGAATAATCAGTTATGAACATAATTTTGTTGCCCTCTTTTAGTTGTTCCCACTCTCTCCTAGGCTGCTTCCTGTTCCCTTTGCTGTTTTTTGGCCTTCTTTTAGATTGTTCAAGTAACTTGGCCCTGTCCATTCTACTGACCAAAATTCTTTCCTTAGTAACTATCGACTTCTGGTAACCTCTTTCTAACAACCTAGCCGTAAGCTCATCCGCTTGTTCTTCGTATCTACGCTGACTAGTACAATTTCTCCTTAAGCGGATAAACTGCCCTCTTGCTACCCCTTTAAAAACCTTTTTTTTGCTATGAAAGTGTGTACACAAAGGGATAGGGGGCATTATCAGATCCAGGCAGTCTCAGGTCCCACAACTTTAATTCTTTCTTTTTCTATTTTAAGATGTTGTAACGCTCAAGATACGTAAAACATTAGACAGTATTACATACACGGAGATATGTTGATATAAAAATGGGAATTGATAAAAGCAAATTTTGCTTATATAAGCTACAATTCTAATTAAATACAACTACTATTTGTTTCAGCAGTAAATTAGATGTGACGATGGGCACTTTTGTGCGGTCTGTGTGTCGGCAAAGGAAAGTTTACAGTTAAAACTTTAAGAGGGCTGCACAGACTTCGCCACACCTAATAACATTAGTGAAGTCAGTAGGCAACACAGGTGTCTGATAAATTAGGAAGTTGAACATTGGTCAACCATTAGAGAGGTGTGATTTGCACACCCAATTGAAACACAGAGGTGGGTTTTTAAGCTGTGAATTTTACTAACACTTTTAAGCAGGCTAGGATTAAGGCACACGCCGAAACCGGTCAGCCTTTTTGTTCTCTGTTTTCGTTATTGTTTATACACTCTTACCCTGGGGTTATGTAACCCTATTGTTATAAATAAATAAAATTTTTGTTTTTCACTCGCTTTTTGGTGCTCCAAACTGTCTTTTGTTTGTGAGACAGGAGATAGCAGACCTGATAATCGTATACCTACCCGTTACACATCTGTAAGTAGGTTAACTTACAATCCATCTCGGCCACCCCTTTTAGGAGTCTCGGGCCTTTATTTTATGGCTAGTGGCCGGAGCCATAGAGGAGTTAAAATAGATGGCATCTGAGCTTAACTACCCTCAACAGATGCAACATATTATTACATTCAATTTCTCCCGGGTGGTACATTTAAGAACCCTGATTCACTTACACATAATCTCAATGCCTGGATTGTTAGAATTTCACACTTCACATAGCTTGTGAGAGTCAGGAACGCCCGATATTCAGTACTATGCACAGTCCTTGGCATAGTTTATTTTTATTGTTTATATAAATGCTCACCCCATCTTTAATAAGTAGTAAGCTGCCTTGTCATGTTTAATATCACCTGTGCAGGACGCAATTCACTTCCATTTTGGGGACAGATCTTGTTGGTTCAGATGTGAATTTGAATTGATCTTGTTTTTGTTTCTGCTATGACATTTTGCCTCCATAATAATATTTAACCCCTAAAAAAAAACATTTTCTCTTGGAACTATATTTATAAAAGGCCCAAGAGCGGTCTGGAAATTTGATATATGGGACAAATTGAGGATTGTTTTCAGCAGAGTAGTGTACTTATGCATGTATCAACATTTGTAATATTTCCGCTATGTACAGGCCATAATATCAGATATGAAGCGAATGCTTGATGTACTGAGTACATTATGTAATGTATATGTTTTTGACCTCAATAAAAAAATTATACAAAAAAAATAAAAAAATAAAAAATTGCTGCTCTATATGAATCACAAAAGAAAAGATTTGGGGTCAGTGTCCCTTTAAAGGGACAGTCTACGCCAGAATTTTTATTGTTTTAAAAGATAGATAATCCCTTTATTACCCATTCCACAGTTTTGCATAACCAACACAGTTATAATAATATACTTTTAACCTCTGTGATTATCTTGTATCTAAGCTTCTGCAAACTTCCCCTTTTTTCAGTTCTTTTGACAGACTTGCAGTTTAGCCAATCAGTGCCTGCTCCCAGATTACTTCACTTGCACGAGCACAGTGTTATCTATATGAAATATGTGGACTAACACCCTCTAGTGGTGAAAAACTGTTAAAATGCAATCTGAAAGATGTGGGCTTCAAGGTCTAAGAAATTAGCATATGAACCTCCTAGGTTAAGCTTTCAACTAAGAATACCAAGAGAACAAAGCAAAATTGGTGATAAAAGTAAATTGGAAAATTGTTTAAAATTACATGCCCTATCTGAATCATGAAAGTTTATTTTGGCCTAGACTGTCCCTTTAAGTTATGGCTTAGAAGAAGTAGAGGATTCCTATTGCACAACCCATCGATGCTATGTCAGCACTTCCGTTTGCTTCTGTAACAAGTCAGTGATGGATTTTACATTGCTATTGGTTACACCAGGGATGTATTTAGAATTTGTGAAGCCCTAGGCCCTCCAAATTCTGCTGCTCCCAAAGTTTTAGGCTCTTTTTTTAGCTGAAACGCTTTTATTTATCCTTTTTGCTATCTGTAATTAAATCCTGACTCAGCATTAATTAGCAGTTCAGCACACAATGGCTAGTCAGATTAGACAAATAGATCAATAGGGGCCCATTTATCAAGCTCTGTATGGAGCTTGAGGGCCCGTGTTTCTGGCGAGCCTGTAGGCTCGCCAGAAACACCAGTTATGAAACAGCGGTCTAAAGATCGCTGCTCCATAACCTGTCTGTCTGCTCTGAGCAGGCGGACAGACATTGCCGCAATTCAACCCGAGTGAGTACAATCAGGTTGATTGACACCCCCTGCTGGTGGACAATTGGCGTTCAGCCATGCATGGTTACTATTGGTGTCAGAAATCCTGATAGAGACAACCCTGTCTATCAATAGAGGTGTGTTCAGTCAGTTATTGGCTGTAAGTAATCTGATAGCTGCATTGCAGAATCTTCTATGTAACCCTATTCCTGTCACTATTATATGTACCAGTTTGAGCTTGAGTTGTATTAATTTCTATTGGTGAACAGCAACAAAACTGAGATTAGAGTTAATTGACGTTTCGGGGGGACATGTCCTGGTTAGGGCTAATCTTGCTTGGCGGGGGGGGGGGGTCTTAATCAAGCCATGGGCTCTACACTTTACACTTCTAGGGCTAATGGCCTTCTTGACTGGGATAGTTGTATAGACAAATGTGTTTTTCTAATGGGAAGAGCTAATACAGACAATTAATATTAACAAAAATCATACATTTTAATATTTGAACAATTAAAAGAACGTATTTTTCAATGTGAAAAGAACAAGCAACTCCTATATGTCTAAAACTTAGCATTTAGTGCCTGATTGTCGCTAACATCAGTCATTAGTAATACTAGAACAGGATTGGACGGGGGCAATGGACAAATGAATAGTAAGACTCCCTGTACATCATTACAAATAAAGAAGCTTATTAACCGAACAATATAACTCCTTCCCCCTTTCCTGCACCTTCTTTTTGGCTTCTAAAATCATGAACAAATTAACAAATTGATTCTGTAAAACAATCATTCTTTTCGTTCTTTTTGTCCAATAAATGTATTCAGCTGTTTATATATCAAGTGCTCGATAAATCTGCAAAATGCACATGTCTAGTAGAGACCGTAAAGAGGATTCAGCACTCAGCTTAGGTCCAATCCTGAACTGTAAGTTGGCTATGGTTGTCTTTGGGCTCCTGGTGATATAACTGCAGATTGTCCTCTGTAAATACGTTATTAGTAGTTCTATCTATGTTTGCTACAAAAGGGAACTCTTTTTCCTCAGGGATATTTTTTGCATATTAGGGTAGCTGTGACTCACAGGTTCAGGAAGTTTAAAGGGACAGTAAAGTCTAACTTAAACTTTTATGACTCAGATAGGGCATGTCATTTTAAACAACGTTCCAATTTACTTTTATCATCAAATTTGCTTTTTTCTCTTGATATTTTTGGTAGGCTCATAGGCTGATTTGTAAGACTCTGCAGTCCACCCACCTCTTATCTTACAGTCTATCTAAGAATAGCTAATAACATGTACTATTTTTTCATATGTGCCATATAGATAACATTGTGCTTACTCCCGGGGGGTTATTTATGAGTCGGCACTAATTGGCTAAAAGGCAAGTGTCAAAATAACTGAGATAAGAGGGCAGTCTGCAGAGGCTTAGATACGAGGTAATTACAGAGGTAAAAAGTATATTAATAAAACAGTGTTGGTTATGCAAAACTGGGGAATAGTACATAAAGGGATTATCTATCTTTTTAAACAATAAATCTTTTGGTGTTTACTGTCCCTTTAAGTCCTACCACATAGTGACATTACAGTTACACCATTAAGCACATAAATATATAACAGGGGGTATGTTCTGTCTATTTTTTCATGCCACCAACCCTTTAACACACTGCCTGCCAGAACCCTATAGAAAGAGGTATGTCATGATCTCTGAATCTTAGGTCTGTCAGCATCTCTAGTGAGAAGTAAATTATTGCATAGATACTACTGCTATTGATAAAACTGTTGTACTTGTCATTCCATTCTTGTGCCTGTCATTTGTAGGGATAAAAATAGTGTGGTGTTAGGGTTTAGCTTTTAGCCTCATATTTAACTCCTTATGCAGAACAGGTGATTAGGTTTTATGTCTTTTCTTTTCTAAATGAGTTGCGCAATATATTTTGCATAGCATTGGCTAACTTTCATATGGGTTCATAATTTGTCTATTAACTCTCGGCTAGATTACGAGTTTTGCGGTATGGGTAAAATAGGAGCATTAAGGCTCATAACGCTGCTTTTTCACTACCGTTGGTATTACGAGTCTTGCAGGTTTAGGGGCACCGCACACTTTTTTGGCCATAACGCAACTTAATTACCGCAGCTTTCAAAAAGTCCTTTTTCAATGGGACTTCCATAGCGCCGGTATTACGAGTCTGCCTGGGAGGCCAAAAAGTGAGCGGTACAGCCAATACCGTCAAGATCCATACCGTAAACTGAAAGTCAGTAGTTATGGGTTTTGCACTACAAAGCTGTAACATAACTCATAACTAAAATGCTAAAAAGTACACTAACACCCATAAACTATCTATTAACCCCTAAACCGAGGCCCTCCCGCATCGCAAACACTAAAATAAAATTATTAACCCCAAATTATTAACCGGACATCGCCGCCACTATAAACACATTAACCCCTAAACCGCTGCACTTCCGCATTGTAAACACTAGTTAAATATGATTAACCCCTAACATCGCCGCCCCTTACCTACATTTATTAACCCCTAATCTGCCGCCCCCAACGTCGCCGCCACTATACTAAATAAAACCTACTATCATTACCTAAATTATTCCTATTTAAAACTAAATACCTATAAAATAAACCCTAAGCTAGCTACAATATAACTAATAGTTACATTGTAGCTATCTTAGGGTTTATTTTTATTTCACAGCTAAGTTTGTATTTATTTTAACTAGGTTGAATAGTTACTAAATAGTTATTAACTATTTACTAACTACCTAGCTAAAATAAATACAAATTTACCTGTAAAATAAAACCTAACCTGAGTTACACTAACACCTAACCTTACACTACAATTAAATAAATGACATAAATTAAATACAATTATCTAAATTACAAAAAAAAAACACTAAATTGCACAAAATAAAAAAAGAAATTATCAGATATTAAAACTAATTACACCTAATCTAATAGCCCTATCAAAATAAAAAAGCCCCCCACCCCAAATAAAAAAAAACCCTAGCCTAAACTAAACTACCAATAGCCCTTTAAAGGGCCTTTTGTGGGGCATTGCTCCAAAGAAATCAGCACTTTTACCTATAAAAAAAATACAAACAACCCCCCAACAGTAAAACCCACCACCCACACAACCAACCCCCCAAATAAAAACCTAACTAAAAAACCTAAGCTCCCCATTGCCCTGAAAAGGGCATTTGGATGGGCATTGCCCTTAAAAAGGCATTAAGCTCCTTTTCAAGTGCCCAAACCCCTAATCTAAAAATAAAACCCACCCAATAAATCCTTAAAAAAGCCGAACATTAACCCCCGAAGATCCACTTACAGTTTTTGAAGACCCGACATCCATCCTCAACGAAGCGGCCAAAGTCTTCATCCAAGCCCGCAGAAGTCTTCATCCAGACAGCATCTTCTATCTTCATCCATCCGGCGCGGAGCGGCTCCATCTTCAAGACATCCGGCGCGGAGCATCCTCTTCAAAGTCTTCTTGCAGAATGAAGGTTCCTTTAAATGACGTCATCCAAGATGGCATCCCTTGAATTCCGATTGGCTGATAGAATTCTATCAGCCAATCGGAATTAAAGGTGAAAAAATCCTATTGGCTGATGCAATCAGCCAATAGGATTGAGCTTGAATTCTATTGGCTGGTTGGAACAGCCAATAGGATTGAAGCTCAATCCTATTGGCTGATTCTATGAAGATAGAAGATGCCATCTGGATGAAGACTTCTGCGGCTTGGATGAAAACTTCGGCCGCTTGGATGAAGACTTTTGTCGGCTTCGATGAGGACTTCTGGCGCTTCATTGAGGATGGATGTCGGGTCTTCAAAAACTGTAAGTGGATCTCCGGGGGTTAGTGTTATGCTTTTTTAATGGTTTATTGGGTGGGTTTTATTTTTAGATTGGGGGTTTGGGCACTTGAAAAAGAGCTAAATGCCCTTTTAAGGGCAATGCCCATCCAAATGCCCTTTTCAGAGCAATGGAGAGCTTAGGTTTTTTTAGTTAGGTTTTTATTTGGGGGGTTAGTTGTGTGGGTGGTGGGTTTTACTGTTGGGGGGTTGTTTGTATTTTTTTTTTACAGGTAAAAGAGCTGATTTCTTTGGGACAATGCCCTGCAAACGGCCCTTTTAAGGGCTATTGATAGTTTAGTTTAGGCTAGGTTTTTTTTATTTTGGGGGGATTTTTTATTTTAATAGGGCTATTAGATTAGATGTAATTAGTTTAAATATCTGATAATTTCTTTTTTTATTTTGTGTAAATTAGTGTTTGTTTGTTTTTTTAATTTACGTAATTGTATTTAATTTAGGTAATTGATTTAATTGTAGTGTAATGTTAGGTGTTAGTGTAAGGCAGGTTAGGTTTTATTTTACAGGTAAATTTGTATTTATTTTGGCTAGGTAGTTAGTAAATAGTTAATAACTATTTACTAACTTTTCTACCAAGTTAAAATAAATACAGACTTGCCTGTAAAATAAAAATAAACCCTAAGCTAGCTACAATGTAACTATTAGGGGTTTATTTTATAGGTAAGTATTTAGTTTTAAATAGGAATAATTTAGGTCACAATAATAGGTTTTATTTAGATTTATTTTAATTATATTTAAGTTAGGGGGTGTTAGGGTTAGACTTAGGTTTAGGGGTTAATACATTTAGTATAGTGGCGGCGACGTTGGGGTCGGCATATTAGGGGGTTAATAAATGTAGGTAAGTGGCGGCGATGTTAGGGGTGCCAGATTAGGGGTTAATAATAATAACTAGTGTTTGTGATGCAGGAGGGAGGCGGTTTAGGGGTTAATATGTTTATTATAGTGGTGGAGATGTCCGGAGCGGCAGATTAGGGGTTAATAAGTGTAAGATTAGGAGTGTTTAGACTCGGGGTTCATGTTAGGGTGTTAGGTGTAAACATAAATTTTGTTTCCCCATAGGAATCAATGGGGCTGCGTTACGGAGCTTTACGCTGCTTTATTGCAGGTGTTAGACTTTTTTTCAGCTGGCTCTCCCCATTGATGTCTATGGGGAAATCGTGCACGAGCACGTAAAACCAGCTCACCGCGGCTTTCAGCAGCGCTGGTATTGGAGTGCGGTATGGAGCACAATTTTGCTCTACGCTCACTTTTTGCCTGATAACACCGGGTTTTTTATAAACCTGTAATACCAGCGCGGTAGGGAAGTGAGCGGTGACAATAACTTGCAAGTTAGCACCGCACCGCTCATAACGCAAAACTCGTAATCTAGCCGTATATTCCCTGTTTTTCCCTATATTCTGCCATTATTGTAATATGATGCTCTAAAAAGGCCAGCATTTATTACAGGGAGATTTGTTTGCAATAATATGAGACAGTGGTACATAGGGGTAAATGACAATTTATTTTTGTATCTATTCCCTTATTTAGATCTAAATGTGCAAATGTAGGTCCAAAAGTGACCTTCTGTTCAGTGGGAGGATCTTTATATGTAAAAAGGAGGTTTTCCTTATGTTTAGTTTATTTTGATACAGACATATTTCTTATGTATGCTGGAAAAGTTGACATATTCTGTAATTAACATCTTATTCCAGTCTGTCTTCATTGTGTTTGACTAGCTATTGTCTATAAAATTTGTTTTGAAACAAATACAAATTATTAAAAAAAAAAAAAAATGAAAAAACATACGGCTAGATTACGAGTTGTGCGTTAGGGTAAAAAAGTAGTATTAAGAGGTCCTAACGCTGCTTTTTTATGCCCTCTGGTATTACGAGTCTTGAAGGTTTAGGGTCACCGCACATTTCTTTGGCCTTACCGCAAAGCGACTTACGTAAACTTTGTAAAGTCTTTTTTCTATGGGACTTCCACAGCGCTGATATTACGAGTCTGTCCTGGGAGGTCAAAAAGTGAGCGGTACACTCTACCCCGTCAAGAGTCCTAACGCATTTAAAAGTCAGTAGTTATGAGTTTTATGGTACAACGCCGTAGCATAAAACATAACTAAAGTGCTAAAAAGTACACTAAAACCCATAAACTACCTATTAACCCCTAAACCAAGGCCCTCCCGCATCGCAAATACTAAAATAAAAAATGTAACCCCTAATCTGCCGCTCCAGACACCACCGCCACCTACATTATATTTATTAACCCCTAATCTGCCGCCCCCAATGTCGCCGCCACCTACCTACACCTATTAACGCCCCCAACATCGCCGATATAATAAAAAAAAGCTATTATTTTAATTGGGGGGTTGGTACAGTTTGGTACAGCAAAATTCTTCATACAAATCATCTTCATTCACTCAGTTTAGTTTAATACTTTCAACAATTCTACAAATCTGTGAATTCTATTTCTCATAAGGCACAGTGGTAGTAAAGACATTAAACTCTCAGATACATCACATTATTAACAATAGTAAATGTGTGAAATGAAGATTTTACATGTAAAAAAAATAATCATCTGGAGTTGCCATGTTCAGAGGAGTATTACCTGGTATTTTAGGGCTGGACTGACAGAAATTTCATAAAATTAATGTATGGTAGTACAAACATTTTATAA